>NW_026267258.1:271768-289826 GCF_000697945.3 Frankliniella occidentalis | reverse complement strand
CCCCCGGCCTACACGCCCCCATCAACACCCCTCCGAGCCGGGCAGCTCCAGCCGCCCTCATCCTCCCGCGGGGGCGGCGCGCAGCGCGCGCGCGCACACACACTCACACACACACGCGCGCACGCGCGCATGCACATACACACACACACACACACACACACACCTATTCCTGCCGCGCGTCCGATTGTTACACTCTGACCCCCGTCAATCAAGTCGAGTAAAAGAAAAAAGCCCGGTGACTGTGTGCGGCGGGGTGAGGGTTGCGGTATGTAACGGGCTGGGCTGCGAGGGAGGGCGGTGGACTAGAAAGGTGTAAGGTGCAAAAGGGTTGGGAGTGAATGGTGACTAGTAAGCGTGAGCCGTTTCTAAAAAATAAATACAGCACGGTTGGGATCATCCAGAAAGTATGCCGTTGCAAACCTCTGCCTCTCAAAGCGCCTGGGACGTAGACAACATCTTGCCTGCGGTGCATGTGTGTACCGCGGGTCAGGCTACCTTGAGTCTCGCAGGCGCCGAGCTCCGGTAAATATGCCGAATGAATCGGAGAAAAAACGGACGTGCTTCCTGAACAATCCCATAGGCAACATAAACGTTATACACTGTAAGAATACACTGTTAGAATAAGAGTATGAATTGTGAAAAACTGCAGTCGACGGTTTCCAATGAATTTTAACACTTCTTAACTGTATTTTCTTGTCGTAAACCGTATGATAGAGCACAAAATGTGAATTTAAAACTGTTGTTCGAATTAAAAGCTGTCGTTAATGCGGTAGTTTTTTTTTTGTTACTGTGTATACAATTCGTCTTTCTTTCATCTAAACACGGGTAGCTCACAGCACAGCACCCCCCAGCCTCTCTTCTGTAGCGATATACCCACTTCTCTTATTCAGTTACAGCTCAATAAGCCCGGATCAGAGGTGGAATACGGGCTGGAAAGGGGGGGGAGGAGGGGTCAGACCGGATCCGACGCGATTTCCGCGCCGGATTACCGTACAATTACTCCGGTGCCGAGTCTGTCTCTATAGAGACAGACTATATATCTATCCTCGCCCCCCCCCCCCTTTTCCCTCCCTCCGGCCCACTCGACCTGTCAGCAGGGCTCGATCTGCTGCGCGGTCGGGGTCGGAGACATCGGCCAGTTACATCTGTTTTTATTGTTTAACTCACATACTTTGCAACTGCAGGTTAAATACTTGCAAGTATTGAATTCCGTAGTTGCGCACTTACAAGTGTTCAACTTTACTGTAAGAGTAGTAGTTCTACTGAGGCCTGGCATAAATGAATTAAGTGACTTGATCTGAACTAAAACTCCCTACAGACTAAGAGAAAAGTAAGGAGGTAAGGTGGGGGAGGAGGGGGAGGCAGACACATCGGTGCTGTAGTGTGCCTGTCCCTATTTCCCCGTTGCGAGAGTGGAGGTGTCGCTTACAGTGATAGCGCCTGCTACGCGCTGGGTAGGCAAACCCGCCAAGCAATTGTGTGAAGCCGGCGGCGGCCCGCCCAGAGCGCCCAAGGGCGGGAACTGGGAGCTGTGAGAGAACTTCGGCTTTGGGAGAGAGAATGTTTGACGCCCAATGTTCCATCACGCTAACTTGCGGGCTGTTCACTTTTGTTAACAAAGAGACAGCGGCCATAAGTTACCCCGCGAAATGGTAGGAAAAGATGCAATTTATCCAATTTGGCATCAAGAGAGTCATTTGGATATCAATTCAACATTATTACGAGAGAGGAATTAGATTAACTTGGAATCAACATGAGGTCAAAAAGACTCTCTTGATTTCAAATTACATAGCTTTGGTCCTGTTTGGTCGCAGGACCATCATGTCCGATGGAATAAGCACGGAATAAGAGGCACATTCATTGGGGGCATTTTTCAACACTATAAGCTTGGGGTTTAATTTTCAGCTCGACTTTATCCGAAGTATCTCTACGGAAATGTTTCGGAAAATGAAACTCGCCGTCGGCTTTCAGCTAATTTAACCAAAACGTTTTTTTGTTTTTTTAAATATGCCGCGCTTACAAACAGCAAATTTAGCTACTTGCTGAGCCATTTTACCTGGGAACTCATTGAAGGCTAAGGGTACTTTCAAAAGAAATATTTCAATTATGGGAAACCTCTGCCCAATTGCGAATCATTTCGGTGATTTTCCGGATGCTGCAAGCGACGCACCTCGGGTATTCAGTGGTCGAGTGTTGGCTGTGCTGTTGGGCGTACTTTGTCGCAGCAGACAGACATCAGCTGTGCGTTTACTTCAACATGGCGTCGAAAGCAATTAAATTTTCTCCTGCTTTGAAGGAATTAAGAATTCACTTATGTCAAAAATCTGAAGCAAGCAAAGGCGTTCGGTAAGGTTTTTATCTTTTTCGACACAACCAATCTGTCTTGATTTATCTACGCTGCTCTTACATTTACAGTCAAAACTTAGGTTAGGTTGTTACACTATACTTTCATAATATCTGCTTTAAATAGTTTTCCATCGTATCTAACGTTGAAATCCCTCTCTATTTATTTCCATAACATTTTTTTTCAATTCTGTATCGAATATCTTCTTTCTTAATTCTTCGACTTGTTGCGAGTAAAATGCATATACTGCATAGTTTCTTACGGTACTTGGTTGTTATTCCATTTTCCTTTCTATTGTTTTCAAATTTCATCAACGGAATCTTTTTTATTTTTTTCCTCTAGGGACTTTATTGAAAAGTACTATGTTGGCATCAAGCAGCAGAACCCTAAATTTCCAATTCTGATTCGTGAATGCAGTGGTGTTCAACCTCGTCTTTGGGCTCGATATGGTATGTTTCACATTTAGTGCCTTCTTAATCTCCTAAAACAAAAGTTAAGAGGAATGTCAATATTTAAACCATTTTTTTCTGCTCCTTATGTTACATTTCAGAGGGTGGGCGGGAAAGCAGCATACCTCTGACGCAGTTAAAGGCAGAAGATGTCCTAAAAAATGTGTCATTAGTGTCTCAAAATGCTTAGAAAAATATTATTATTCTGTGTATATAGTTGTAAATGGCTACTTGTGCCTCTGACAAATAAATAATCTATCTAACTGACACACTAATTTATCTAATTTGAACTTCAACTCTTGTATCCAAATCACTTTATAAAACTGTTCATGGTGAATCTTCAAAACTAACAGATGTCACAGTTTCTACTGATGATGTGTACACAGACTGATGTTGGTCAATAAAAAAGTTGACATAAAGGCTGGCATTAGTTTAAATAAAGGAATTTATTTAATACAGTACAGTGTTTTGAGAGGAGTTCTGCATCACTCATTTCAACACAAAGTACTAGGAAAAAGTGCACGTGTCTTGTAAGTAAATACATGCACTTCTTGTAAAAACATTAAATTTCCAATGGACACAACAGACCATAACAAATCCATCTTGATAAATTTGGACTGCATCTAAATTTGTACTTTTGACGATCATGATCACACTACTCTTGCTCTGATACAATAATTTTTGTTTAAAGATTTGTTTGAACACAAATACGTCAACTTAAAAACTCAACAGCTGGGCACAAACGCTAAAGTCCAAGTACTGCATCTGGAAGGAAAACTAGGGGGGATACCGAAACTGTCCATAGAAACAGAAACAACTGGGCCCAGTCCACACACTCACTCATGAGTAATAAACAAGAAAAACTATCTGCTTAAGCTTAACATGTTGAAAATGGCCCATTTTACCTTCTCAAATATCGGTAGATCAACTAGCAACCTAACAGGGGCTAATTCAATAGACACTCTTATGCAAACTAGAGAGAAGTAACTTAAGAACATGTCTTCCTTGTAAATGAAATCTAAATGAGAATGTGCATTACTTTGATAATTAGAAATTAAACTACACAATGGGTGCTGAAGCTAAAGACTGCTCACAGTTTCAACACGTTATGATTTCACAGGTTAATTCTTGTCTGCCCTATACATAATTCCATGCCTGACCTGCCTAGAAACCATCTTCTAATGAGCTTGCCTTATGTATAGCTGTAACAATAAAAATATTTTATCTGCTATACTCAAATTATGTTAAAAGATTTCCCCCTCAAAATTTGCTAATGAAAATATTCCACTGTATCACTACATATTTCACATCAAACTAAACGGAAGCCTACGTGTCTCGATGATGATAAAAATATTTAAGAACAGGTTTCCAGGTGAGGGTGTGAATGCTTCCTTGACAAGAGGGCATCACATGACTTGAGTCATAGAGTTCTCGAGGTTTTTAAAATGCTATGGTGCTGAAACACTCACAGCCATAGCTTACAAACATCATGTATTGCCAAATTTTTGTTAATCACTGGAAATATTCCAAAACTCACATAAAAGAACTGTCACACGTAAACACTACCTATAGTGTGTTTTTTTACCTATGGCACTTACAGTACCTCGACTCTATGGCAGTACATAAATGTAATGACAGGATAATAACACAAACAAAAGGATACGGATGACTTGACTACCATCTTTTCAGCTGACAATTATGGATGACTTTCAAGTTTTGATAAACAAAAACTTTTGAGTCTACCTACAATAGACAGCCATCACCCCAAATATAAATTGAGAAAACTTCTATGAAAGAATGTGAAGGAGATCTTTACAAAACAATTTCATAAAAACAAAAAAAAAAGTAAGGCTAGTTTTAATTTTAACATACTTTGTATCACAAACATAACAACATCACAATTCTTCTGTGTCTTTAAAAAATATTAACATACCTCTTGAGAAAATGAAAACTATCCCAAGTATATTGTGAAAGAGGCCACATTAGTCAGGAAACAATCTATGTACCCACACAAAAGTGTACCTATAAAATGTCACAATGAATTTACTTTACACTTGTGTACTATGAGGAGGTAAAGTACTTGACCCTTTGACGATTGGTCGAGCCCATTCTACAAAATCATCAATAAGGACAGGCCATGCCCCTTCTTCATCATGATTATCCATATCTTCGCTAATAACCAAGGCAAAATCCAGAAGTAGGTTCCATGTATCTTTAGGTATGGAGCACTTGTGATGATCCTGCAATATTGATTAATAAACATTAACTCTAAAGAAATGAAGCTAATTAATTCTCTAACACTAAAGAATTAATTAAAAAATAATAACCTGGAGAAACTTGCACCACAAATCTAGAAACCGGAATTTCCCTTGAAGCACAATATTCCAGTATGTGATGGCCATATCCAAATCCAAGCCTTTCTGTCCAGGGTTCTTAGCATAGTTAAATGTAAACTGATAGAAATCCTTAAATCTTAAATTATCTTTTAGCTCAGCATCTAATGATGGTAGCCGCGCCTTTAACTTTTCAACTGAATCCGTTCTAGAAGGAGAAAAAGAGTAATTATTCAACAATACCTTTGAAGGAGTTGAGAAATAGAGAAAAAGAAATTTAAACTCACCCCAATTCCGTCATGCCCGTCATAAATTCTTCTCTTGAAAATTCACACTGAGCAGCAGCTCGAAACTTCCAGGCAATTATCAGAACCAATTTAGAATCCGGACTTAAATTTAAGTCATCCAAAAACCTTACTATACCATCAGCAGTCATTTTATCTGTCTCCTGAGGGTCTAAGTAGAGAATGAAGACAAAATATATTGAAATACAATGTAGTTATCAAAGATTGGGTTTTTTCTTATCATTCTGATAGAAAACTTAGAACTTACCTTTGTATTTATTAAATAACAGTTCTAGCCTTTTTCTATCTACTGACACTTTTGGCTCCTTATAATAAACATGAGGATTCTGAAAATAATTGTCCGATGCAAGCTCCAACTTCCATTCATTCTGAGCAAGGCAAAATATTGCTGTAGCTTCACCAGTTTGAGTGAAAGCAATAAATTTTTTGACTTTATCTCTCTGCGATGACTTAAGCTTGTGCTGAAACCAATACAGTAAAAATAAACACAATTTCCCATGGTATAAATATATATATGATTGCTCCAAAAGGACAGAAACTCAAATCACCAAAGCAAGTGTCACTGTCACTATCTGAATTGAATTCCACTTAACATCCAAAGAATTACCTAACCTATCTAGGAATAGAAATGAAGAATTTGATATTGTCTAATATGTTTTAATACAAAAAAGACTGACAGAAAATATCTCAGTCTGACGCATTGGATGACTGATCAATTCAAGAAAGTGAGTAAGCGTTGTAGGGGACTGTCCAGAACCATTTGAATTCAATATAATCAAAAACGTCATTGACAGGGAGTACCTTCACAAACTTCATACAACTTTCAAGAGAGACTTACCATTTTAATACTAGGCAATGAGGTCAGTAAACAGGGAGACCATGAGACGAGGGCAGAATATACATGAAACAAGTATTGAAATGGGAAGACTGAGACAAACGTTAAAATCGTTTAAGGATTAGCACACAGGGGGCCACCACAGCAAAAAAAACGACTCTAGAGATCGCGGAGGGAGTCAAGTTTTAACCCCCACCCCCTTCATCTCGTCAGACCAGGGTGGCATTGTTTATATTTTCAACTTGCCAAAAAAATGACTTAAAGGAAACGTTCATTATAGAATTCTCATTCCTTGTAAATCAGTTTTACCATAACTGCTGCATTCTGAGACTCCTTCTCTATTAAAATGAAACGGATTCGATTGCAGTAGCTTAAATCACGCCCAAATTCTCGTTATTTTATCTACATATGTTACCTATACGCAACAGCTTATGTTCGAAATACTCTCGGTAGAGGGCGTCCTTAGCGCCAGAACAAGAACGTCTGTACTGGATGGTTTTGATTTTTCTAAATATATGCCTTTTTGTTGTTATACAGAAAAATATTTATAGAATAAATATTGAACTTTATAAGTAAATTTTCCCCAATTCCCTGCTATGGTGTTTGTTGTAGTGCTTTCTTGCCCCTCGAAGAAAATCTGATGTGAGCGACAAAGACAAGGTTAGCCTACAATGTCAGTTATTGTTTACATTCAGTGTTATTCACAGCATTCAATTATTTCAAATTATATACTTGTGGTTATTTCAAACTTGTTAAGTGTAATAATAACCTTCCATTTAAATTCTTCTCTTAATAGTTTTCTAATTTGTCCTGACCACTTAACATTAAATTGCAAACACTTTTTACCTATCCGATACTCTTTTACTTAATTTCTCCTGCCTTCATATGGCTTTTGGGTTTATGCCTGTATATTTATTCAAAGATTCAATCAAGCTAATTTTCCACAACTGACGTATCATCAAAATGTTGTTTAGGTCCATGCTGTGATATTAGAAGTCATCAAGATGGAAACCATACTACAACAACAATCAGCTTCGCAGGTAAATTTCCATCTTTTTATTTCATTCAATTAAATATTTTAATATAATTATGAATGACGAACTATTTTTCTTGTTCTAGGGAATCCACATTCAAAATTTGACAATCATGCCTGCAAGACCACCTGAGCAAACATTTGGAGGCCTGACTCTTGAATTAGATTTGAACAGAATGAAAGGCAGTCCACTTGACCAAGAATCAGTGCCAAGCATTACTACTGATGATGACAGCCAACACAGCTTGGTTATAGCAAATCAGCAAGAAGATGTTGCTGGTGCACGTCGCTCTCGAGTTACATCAATCATTGTTGCGGCTCCATCACCTGTTTTAAATAATATTGAAAATGAAAAAAATAGTGATGTTTTGAATTGTAGTCAAAATAACCAGAGGGGACCAAAGAATGCATATGCATGTGAAGTTTGCCAGAAAGTTTTCCATAAACCTAGCAGACTTGTTTCTCATATGACTGTTCATTCAGATGAGAAAGATTTCATCTGTACCTTGTGTAACAAAGGTTTTAAAAGTAGGTCTCAGCTTCAACGCCACAACAACACCCATAGTGCTGTCCCTAATTTTTGCTGTAATATTTGTGGAAGAGGTTTCAAGCACAATGATGTTGCTAAGCACATCAGGAGGTTTCATAGTGGACCTCGAAGGTCTAGAAGGGGTGGTACAGCAAATCCTGATACCTCTGTCAATCCCCCCTATAATTCATTTTCTCAGGCTGTTCCAAATTCTCACGAACCAGTTCAACAATGTCCTGATCAATCTGGTGAACAATCAATTCAAATGCAATCACAGCAGTCTGTAATAATTCAAAATCAGTCCTCGCATCAAAATTTGGTTCAGCTGGAGCATGATAGTCTTTTAAGTCAAGAGAATGAAGTGACCCAACATCATAATGAAAAATTAGAAATGTATCATCATATGGATTCAATGAGCGGGAGTAGCAATGACAGTGCACCAATTCGTCCATCCGCACTTAACATGGTACAGTAAAATTGTCCAGAGTAAAGAAATGCATCCAAGACGTTTAAAAAGGAGTTCTTTTAAAAATTAACTGTTTTTTGTTTGTTTCCAGTTTCATTGCACCCAATGCTCCATGAGCTTTCAGTCGCCTAGTGCACTGGCTAGTCATATGGTATCTCATCCAAAACAAGACCAGGACATTGAGAAAAGCCCAAAGAAGGCTAAGAAGAAGCATCAGTGCCATTTATGTGATAAAACTTTCACACGTGCTTTTGGCCTCAGTGGTGAGATTTCACATTTATATTACCATTTTTGTATTGGTATCTAATTAGTCAAGTATTTCAATATCTCAAAAAAATTCCAGGCCATCTTCTACTCCATACTCGGACTGAAAGAAAACGAGAGCCCAATCCAGATTTACGCTGCCCAGTCTGTGGCAAAATTTTCATAAGGCGTGCTGGCCTTAATGCTCATGTTTTGCAGCATGAGGGAGTGCCTCGTTTCTGGTGTGATGAACCTGAGTGTGGAAAAGGGTTTGTCCATTCTTATCAATTAACAAGACACAAACGAATCCACTCAGATGTTCTGCCATATTCCTGTCAAGTGTGTAAAAAGTCATTTCGGCATAATGATTTACCCAAGCATATGCGGACCCATACTGGAGATAAGCCTTATAACTGCCAGCATTGTGGAAAAGCATTTGCAGTAAGACCTTATTCTATTTGGAAGTAAAATTCAATTTTGCTAATCCTGTTCCAGTGTTTAACTTTCTTGTTCTATTTTTACAAATCTTTACAGTTCAGCTCCAGTTTACGAACTCATGAAAGAATGCATCTTGCCCTGAAAGAACATTTATGTGAAATATGTAATATGGGATTCACCACTTCAGCTGGCTTAAGGAGGCATGCAAAGTGTCATGAAGATGAAAGGGAAGAACTTTGTTCCTCCTGTGGAAAGTTTTTCCCCTCGAAACTGCATCTCAGTCTTCACATGCAGGAATCGCATCATTGTGCGCAACAACAGCTCCCGCAGATAGCACAAGATGAGCAGATGCAACATCTCCAACAGGTTCATGTTCAGCCAACGCAGCACTTGCAAGTTCTACCTGTATCCCATGTACAACACCAAGTGCAGCAAGTCCAACAAATTCCCATGCATGAGGTGCACGTGGATGTACAACAGCACCCTTTACCTATCCATGTGCCTCATCAAGCTGAATCTCACCATTTAATACATCAAAGTGATTCAACTACCTTGGCAACACTGGCTGCTTCCAATCCTGAACCTTTGGTTTCAGAAGAGTCATCTACTGTCACTTCAGAACCGTTGCCTGTGCTAGTTCCATTTTCTGTTTCAGTACCCATTTCAGTGCCATTTGGTATTAACCCTGATCAAATTCCATTAAATCAATTTTTAAGTTGGGAGCAAAAATACTAAGAAAGCCTTCATTTAATATAAAGTTGTTTTGTAGTGATCCTTACAATTTTATTTCTAGAGATGTAATGCTTTTATTTGATTCAGGTAGATAGCCAGAATGCCCACTATCTAAATACCTACTGAATTAAATGATTTTGTTCCAAATCAAAGTAATGGAAAGAAAATCCTACCTTTACCAGGACAATTAGACTAAACTATCCCTTTTTTACTCTTCTTTGAGGGTTGCTGTTGTAAGTGCTGTTTTGTGATAGATACCTTTGTTAAAATTTACAATCAGAGTTACTTTATTTTTGTAATTTACAGTAAGTATGGTTTTACTGTTACAAGTTATGTGTCCTTCAGAAAAGTTTTTTATGAAATTGAGATTTGAAAATTGTAGTGTGGCTCAACATATTTTTACCATTTTGTTGGCATGTTGGTTCATAATTAGGTCATGTTCATAGTATACTGAAATCCATTTTCCAGACTGATTAAGTAGTGCTATATTTTTGAAGGGAAAATCTAGCTCGACAAATGTTTTTGGAGAATAGAACAGCAGTGATCCAGCTGAGCTCTACACTACACCTGAAAGAATTATATTTTGTAAGCAATGTTGACTGTTGTAATATGTTAAATGTTATTGTTTTCAAACCAATTAAACTGTTATACCAATTGTATTCTATGCTTAATGTGAAAGAAACAAGCTTTGTCCTAGAGCTCCACCTCTCACTGGGAGGTCTGCAACACTTCTCAGAAGGAAAAGATCAATTATACCACATATCGTTTAAAGTTAATGTGTTTATTACACACTTCATACAAGCAGAGCGGTTTGTACACATTTTCTTTGCAATTTAACGTTTAACATCCAACGTTATGCAAGAACATTTGATTACTTGATTAAATACAGTCAAACCTATGAAAAAGTGAAACACGATTGGGGAAAAAACAACAATATTCTAGACTAAATATAGAATAACACAAGTCACATGACTCAAATAAAAGTAAATAAAATAAACCACTATACATACTCTTGGCAAGAGCTTTTCTTAGTGCATAAAATTGATCAGTTAATTACTAGAAGATATTAATTTTCCTTAGGAGAGGTAACCTCTTGCTTACTTGAGGTATCTGCAGCAGAGGGTAAGCTGCTATTAGAGGTTTCACCTCCTTCCCTGTCTTCACTAGAGGCTTTTCCTCCTTTCTTGTCAGAGTACCGGAAACGATCATATCGACCAGACTCGTCATCATCATCACTGGACTTGTTACCAGGCTCCACCTAAAATAGAAACATAAAATGTGTATTTAGTTCAACTAGAATAGATAGATAGTTTTCATAATGGATAGAAACAAGAAACACACCTCTTCTAGCAGTTCATCCAATCTTTTATCAACATCAGCCCAAAGTTTGTCATCTAAGTCAACATTATCGCCACTAGCATCCAAGCTAGTGTTGGCACTTTTCTCTGGTTTCTCCTCTGCATTCTCATCTTTACTTGGAGCTTTCTCTGCACTACTTGAGCTTTCACCTACTTCTTTCTGCAAACAGTAATAAGGACACAATGGATAAGAGATCTAACAAGATAAAAAGAAATGAGACAGTGAAACCAAGACATATAAAGGTAGAGAGATTAACATACCTTGGCTTCTTGAGCTTTGCGGGCTTCTTGCTCAGCCTTGTCTCGACGGTGAATTCTCTCTGCTTCTTTTCTAAGTGCTCTGTCATCCTTGTAGCGAACATATCTTTGAAGATGATTTCGCGTTCTGCAGTGGTTGGCTAATGCAACATCTTCCTCACCAGTCCTTGGAAGATAGATACCACACAGCTCACAGTACATAACTTGTACCTTCTTGACATAATCAGCACCTTTAACAAAAAGAAATGACATACTAGAGATTCACAGACCTAAATCTATAATAATTAGGGCATAGTAAAGAAACAAGTTTTAAAAACAAAACTAACCAAGGTTAATTTGGGCCTTTTTCTTCTTCTTTTCTCCATCTCCTCTTTCTGATTTATCTTCTGATCCTTCTTCCTCTGAATCTGATTCTATAAGTAAAGTCAATAATTATTAGCAAAGGTTGAAGATTTGGTGGGAAAGATATTAAAAATAGGAGTTAAGAACTCACCATCAGCACTTCCAACACTATCTAAAACCAGAAGACTGTCCATGTCAACTTCCTTTTCAGCATGATGCTCACGATCACGGCCTTTCAACACCCTTTCTTCCATCTGTAAAAAATTAAAATATGTCTCATGAAGACTAGCTGAACTTGAAAGAAAAATAGGTGCACAAATTTGCGAAAAGTGATGCATTGCCAAAACATTTTCGCCCGTCAGATAAGTTAAGCGCGTAACATCAAATCGGATCGTCGCGAGGGGAAAATGGCTCGATTTGTGGAAAAAAAAGGAATTAGTGAGGATAACCAGATAAAGAAAAAGATCCGGCGAGCCAGGTCTCAACTTCACCCGACGCGGTAGTGCACGTACGACAAGCCTGTTTGGCCGAATCTACATTCGCAAATTAGAAATTCGGGAACACCGTCAAACGACAGAAAAAAGCCTAAGCACGACCAAGCGAATGAATACATCATAAATGTAAAGAAATGATGATTAACAGAACTAGAAAAAAAAGAATACTCCCGGGAAAAGAGAAAATCTGACATCGACAACCGGCACGGCCGAGCAAGACACTTACCTTGATGTGCTCAAGTGAACAAATGTGGTTTTCAAACAGCATAGGACTTCTAAAGTTAATGCGGCAGATGACGCACGTGGGCATTAAAAACTCCTTCATTTTCTGTGAACAGAAATCGAAGTTAGCAACAAAATCACAAGGAAAACTCAGGCAGACATGCTACATGTGTCACTATGGTTTACCATGCAAGATATTTTCTTGCAGCACTTCTTGTTTTTTGGTTTCATCACCCCAGTCTCAGAATTATAATAGTACACAGTTCTCACTCCCGCATTCTTAAAAGCGCCCTTCTTAAATTTCTTATTCTTATTGTTAACCATGGTGACTTTGTGGGAGACACAAACAAAACAAACTACTACTCGGTACTGGCTCGGACACAACACCGGCGCCAGCTCCTGACACCAGCTGAGCAACAGCCAATCAGGATCAAGCATGAAGGGCTTAAAGGGAGTGCTTTCAGAAAGTCTCAAAATGGAATGTTTTATGAAACAATTTCAGATTTACAACTTGAAATAATTCAAGAATACTAAAGAGAAAAATACTAGCAATAAAACAAGTGAAGATTAGATAATAAAAAATAATAAGGATAGTCAGATTAATTTTAAATGAAATTCTGAGTTTTACAAGTACCCAAAGTACCCAAATTTCAAGAGGGCTGTGACTCATGAAGGTAATTAGAGTATTTAAAAATAATAAATAGCAAAAGGGACACTTGGAAGTATTTTAAAGAAAAATAGAAAAAAAAACCTAACAAACAAAATTCAATTTAAGTTAACCCAAGACTTTTTGAAAAATAATAGAAGTAGAGTAGTCCTTACAAAACCGGGGTACTAACTGGAACACCCTTCTAGGACTAGCAGGCAGTGCAATAGGCTTTCAATTCCAATTTAAAAATTAAAATATGTAATACTATGGTTGAAAAGGAATATTTAAGACAATAAAAGAAAATTTTACCCAACACTGACATTTTGACTAACACAGTAATGGTTTTATGGAAGGCAGACTTACCTTATGCATTTCAGACTCATTATGTTTAGCTCGGTCTGAGCGGTAGTTGAGTTTGCAGGTTTGACAATAACTGGTTCGCCCACCAGTTACTCCTCTAAGCTCGTCCTCCTTCTCATCCACGCGCTGCTGGATTCTCTGTTCCACCCTCATTCTAGCAAGGTTCTGCTTTAAACGGAAGGATAACTTGCGCATAGCGTTGACATGATGTAGACCTCTGAGATGGTTTTGATATTCCTAAATTACAGAAACAACCGATTGAAATTGAACTTCGCAGAAAAGGAAAAGTACTTTTTAAAAAGCGGTAGAGCATGTACCTTGAAAGTGATGTAGCGTTCCTTGCAGTGAACACAGTAAAGTTTGATGTATTTGTAGCCTGATTTAGCTGCAGGAGGTTTGCGGATTCCTTCATCGCAAACATCTCTGCTCTCTGAATCCTGCTTAATGGTCACCTAGAACAGTTACGGCAGTGAAAACTTCTGTTCTCTTAAAACTAACTTTAAGTTGAGAAAATAGAATTTACTAACCTGCATCTTAGGTTCACCATCACCTTCCTGATCACCCTCCACTTCTTCTGCTGCCTCAGCGTCATCATCAGCCACCTGGTCATCAGTGGCTTTCTCCTTTCCTTCTGCATCTTCAGTAGCATCCTTTGAGTCATCACCCTCGTGCTCAGCAGATGGTGCAGCCTTCTTCTTAATAGGAACTTTCTTAACTACTTTCCGCACAACTTTTTTCTTTTCTTCAGTATCTTCATCATCTGGATCCTTGGCACCCTCTTCATTTTCACTGATGGAATCCTACAAAACATTAAAGGCCATATTACTAGAATCAATACTTACTGAAAAGAGTTAATGAAGAGAAGAAAACACACCTTCATATCAGGTTCATCATCCCAATTCTCAGCTTCATCCTCGCTGTCTCCATGTTCTGACTTGATGCCATCTCTTCTTGCCGACATGAGGGCAGCACTGAAATACAAAATTTATTACTGTATGCAGGACAAAAAATAAAAGAGACACTATCCGAAATAAAGTATAGTTTAAGCTGAGTTTTAAAATCAACATGAAACCCACAAGCAACCCTGATAAACTGATGTGCCGAGCATCCAACACAAACTATTGTACACCACATTAAGACAAAAAATATAATCATACAATATCTTCTATTGTCAGTGGGAGAACCAGATGTCAATGTATACTTGATACTACTGTCAACTCTTTGGAGAAATGCTAAAGAGGTAGAACCAATACCAGACATTCAGCTTCATTGTCTTCAATGCCATCTTGAGAACTTAAATTTGTCATTAAATTCTTCATGGCATAATGGTGCAATTACTTTCACAAAAGCATGTTGCATTTTTTAAAAATAATAGAATAGGATGTAATTCAAAGTGCAATTGTGGATAATAATTGTTCACACTAGAATTCAGGTAAGGCGAGCTTTTTTGTACAGAAAACACGAATCAAAGAATGATAATTCAGCATCCTTCATTCGGTTTAATTCTGAGGTGATACTCTGATGAAATAATATACCCTCCGGCTATATCACAGCCATTCTTCAGCAACATTCTTTATCCATTAGGAACCACTCCAGATTAAAAGGATGTTCTATGCTACAAGCAGATGTCAGCAGAAAATAGGTTTTCATGCATACTGCATTTTACATGTTTCACATATACCACTTGGTTCTCTTCCGTCCTCTATTATATCAATTACCAAATTTTCCTCATGAAATTAACATACAATTACCTCCTTAATTTTAAGCTCTTCAACTTCTTGTAATAGTCCTGGGATCTTCCAGTAAGAATGCGTCTCTTGGCAGCATAAGCCTCAATGAGCCTTGTTTTGCGTGCAGCAAGTGATACATCTGTTGGCCTTCTAGTGAAGACACGAGTGACTCCACGGCCTCGAATAGGAGCACCTCTACTGCGATAGCTTCCACCACGCACAGGACCACTAGGAGGAGGCATTGTTGAACCAGATGGGTCACGGCTACGAGGGGAATGGAAATCATCCCTCCTGTCAGCTGAGGGCCTTCTTTCTTCTCTGTACATTGGACGTCCACGATCCTCACTGCTGTAGCTGCCTTTATCAGAGCCATATTCATAGCGGGTTGAGCTTGAGTATTCATAGCCACCATCATGGCTGCGCCGGCTTGATGCCTGTGTATTCAAACAATCCACAACTTTATGTTTTAAAAAGCAAATACACTATGATGCATCCACTAACACAGAACCAAATGATTCACTGATAGAAAAAAAAGATTATTAATTATAACCAAAGAAATGAATGATCTATGCATTTCATCACACATTTTTAAGTCTTGCCATATAAGTTGCAGGGGAAGAGGACAACAGTGCAGTCGATTAAAATTGGGAAGGACCATGCACATGAGAGGCGTTTGAGTTCACCAAAACAAACGTTATTCTTCAAAGTAAGTTATATCCATCTACAATACCAATCATGGTCCATTTCAGCCCAAGTACTGATTATGTGGCTCGTCATCAATTGATGCTCAAATACAATCAAATGCTTCAAGTTTCCCTCGTGCTAAATCTCAATGCAACATCTTCACTTTGGTCACACCACAGACGATAATGGCACAGGAATTTATCACTGTCAACTTGTTCATTATTATCACTCAAACCCTCTAATCTTAATACTTTCACTTTTTTTTACTGGGCACTGTTTGGGCTTTGTTTTCAACTAAAATCACAATTCCACGGTCTTGTTTGCCAAAATATCTTCACCACTTCAATCAGATTCTCTCCCATAGCATCAACTAAAGTAGTTTGTAGGTCTCATGATGCCCATCCCTTTCCACCCACGTAAAAAGAGGCCAGTCTAAATGAAGAAACTTTAGAAACTCACGGGAGAGTACGAATCTGTCCGCATGCGTTTTCTGGGGAGAGGATCCGGCGACCGGTGGTGATCGCGACCAGAAGAATATGTTGGAGGAGCGTCCTGGAAGAAAAACAAACAGTTAAAAACAAACACGAAGTGAAACAATGGGCAGATGCGACAGCGTCCACCAGCGCCACTCACCCGACTATATCTGCGGTTATTGTAGTCCACTGAGCTTCCCCCGCGGGTGGACGGGTACCTGGACTCGTTGGGACGTGACCCTGTGCAAAAGAGAGACAGTGAGAGACTGCGGGCGAAGCACACCGACCACGAGGCGCTCCGCTCGGGACTCACCCGACGACTGGTATCGGTCGTTGTTGTTCCGGTAGCTCGGCTGCGACTGGTGGTCCTTGTTGTACCACTGGCCGCTGGAGCCCGACGTCATGCTGCTGCCGCCCCCGCGAGACTGGTAGCTGTTGTAGTTTCCCCGGCCGCGGCCGCGCGGCGTCCAGGTGTCGGAGGAGCCGCGGCCGCGGGGAGCGCCCCGCACGGGCCCGCTGGTGTAGCCGCCCCGGCCGCGAGGCATGCCCGAGGGCGGGCCGCTGCAACAGAGAGCGAGGGAGGTCCGTGAGCACAAGAGGGTGACGAGGAGGCGAGGGCGCCGCGACAGAGGGAGGTCCATGAGCACAAGAGGGTGGCGACCTGCCGCCGCGAGGGCGGCGCGACATACAGGGAAGTCCGTGAGCACAAGAGGGTGGCGAGCTGCCGCCGCGACAGAGGGAGGTCCGTGAGCACAAGGAGGCTAGCTGCCGCCACGAGGACGCCGCGACAGAGAGGGAGGTCCCTGAGCACAAGGGGGATGGCGAGCTGCGGCCGCGAGGACGCCGCGACAGAGAGAGAGAGAGAGAGGTCCGTAGAGGGTGGCGAGCTGCCGCCGAGAGGGCGCCGCAACAGAGAGCACGAGAGGGTGGCGAGCTGCTGCCGCCACGAGGCGAGGATAGAGCGCCTGCGATAGCGCGGGTAGGCTACACGTGCAACAGCCCGGCCGAACGGGTGGCCTACCCCGAGCCTGGCAGGCGGCCTGACTCATATATATGGCCTGACTTACGCCTAAGTCCCCACCTAAGGGCCTTTGGAACGATGTTTCCCTACTCTCCCCTAATAAATTCGGCAACGAGCACCATAAGAATTACCCCGACGAAGAACCCGAGTGGAAATTGTGCGCGACACACGCTCCTTGAAGATTTTTGGAACAGGTTCTCTGCTCCACCTCTAACAGTAGCTTAAAAAGACCTGCCCAGACGCCACCCCACAGGACACAGCCCTGGTCGGTCGGTACTGCAACTGCACTGCTCACGCCCCACCCAGCAGGTTCTTGTCGACGCGAGAGATTTAAACGGCAGAGACACTATTTCATATTCATGAAAGTAGCCGGAGAACACAATGGGGCTGTTCGCAAACTCGCCCATGCGTCGTTTCGCGTATGGAACACGCAATGCATTGGTTGATTAGCGAATTAATTAAGCGAGCAAACCACACCCTCTGCAGTTCGGCCCTATTCCGAACCAATCTCGCTTAGGGCAGTCCGCAAACGAGTCGGCAACCCATAGGTAGGTTTGCGAACTGAACTAGCGCCTCACTGGTCATTTCGGAAAACGACTCGGCAGATCAGAAAATTGAACAATCGTCCCATTCGGAATTTCTATAATCTACTCGTCGACCCATGGGTATGTTGGCAAAAAGAAACAGCAACCCATTGGGTATTTCGATAAATAGCCCGGCAGCCCATAGGTAAGTTAGAAATTGAACAGACTGATTGGCT
>NW_026267258.1:261120-261963 GCF_000697945.3 Frankliniella occidentalis | reverse complement strand
GTTGGCAATGCATAGCAAAAGGTGAGCTATGCGTTGGCAATGCATAGCAAAAAGGGAAGCAAAACGTTGGCAATGTATAGCAAAAAGGAAGCTGTAAGTTGGCAATGTATAGTAAAAAGGGAGCTATGCGTTGGCAATGCATGGCAAAAGGGGAGCTATATATTGGCAGTGCACAGCAAAAGGGGAGCTATGTGTTGGCAGTGTACAGCAAAAGGAGAGCTAGTCATAGGGAATGCATAGGAAATCAGTACTAATGCCTTGGCTAAAACATAAGCTATGCCTGGAAAGTTGTAGCACCCAAAAGCTATGTCTAAGCTAGCTATATCCAGCCAACGTATATACACTGCCTTGGCATAGCAAAGCAAAACTATAGCAATATCCAGGCAATACCAGAGCAATAGTAATGTGTTGGCATTGCACTGGAAAACAGTAGCTTTGTATATTAGCATATGTTTTAGACCTAAGTGAAAAGGTGGTTAATAATAAATAAGTAAATGTCCTAAAGGGTTAGGGGACATAAGAGGGAAGTGTTTTGAATACTTTGGAAGGTGCACTAATTGTTATCTGAAAGATATAGTTCTCTGTGGACTCATGAAACATTTGCATTCAGATTCAAAAGTAAACAAAAACTAGATGCAAAAAATTACCTAGCACATAGAAGCTACATGAAGCATAGAGTTTGAATAACAAGAAGCTAGCTCTGCAACATAATTAAGTTTACCTTGCTTCAAAGAAAGCTATGGTAAAGAACACCCTTCAGAACAAGAGATATGTCCAATTGACCATAAAGAGCATGGAGTTGAAACAAAACAACTCTGAGGCAACGCGTTCCTTCCATGAGGA
>NW_026267258.1:257248-261070 GCF_000697945.3 Frankliniella occidentalis | reverse complement strand
TTAGAAATTGAACAGACTGATTGGCTGTTTCAATAAACGGCTCGCCAACCCATAGGTAGATTGGCAAATTGAATCGGGGACTCATTAGCTATTTCGGCAAACGGCTCGGCAACCCATCGGTAAGCTGGCAAATTGAACCAGCAACCCATTGGCTAATTGACAAACGACTCAGCAACCCATTCGTAAGTTGGCAAATTGAACCAGCAACCCATTGGGCATTTTGATAAACGGCTCGGCAACCCATTGGTAGGTTGGCAAATTCAACCAGCGAGCGAACGATCGACCCGATCATGCCACACCGTGCCATGCAGTAATAATTTCCAGCCGATACTGGACAGGACAGACGGCCCGGGGCCCGGGCCGGCAGCTCTCTGCCCCCCAACGCCCCACCACAAGAGCGGAATTCCCGAAAGGGGCCCACGCGGAGGCGACCCAAGCAAGCCCTAGCGAGGACCGGCGAGGTGCGAAGTGACCAGGGGGCAGCTCTGGGCTTCGCGAGCGAACGTCATGATAAGAATGTGGGCCGGGCGGCAGAGATGCCTAGGAGGCCCCATCCCGTCGTGCCCCATAGCTAACGCAGGTACCGGGTAAGCCCCTCTGCTGCCCGGCCAGGGCTGCGAGCCGGAGGCCGGAGCAGCTGTGCGCGACACGCGAGCCGGCCAGCAGACTGATTCGAAGAGTGCTCGAAGGGGGCTGCCCCACGAGTGCGACAAGGACGGAGCTACTGCGTAGGGTCACACAACGCGCAGCTGCGCGGCGCAGCACCGGCAGCCCTAAGCCCAAAACTGATCGGCGCCAAGTTCAGGGTAGTGACGCGAACTGCGCGTGCGACAAGACAGCATAGAATGTGACAGGACAGACAAAACATCGCATCACATCAGATGATTTATGGGCATTCAAAGAACTGTGATAGAACACAGTGATGATTTTGAAGTCTTTTGCGAACCCCTGTACTTTTAGCGGAATACACCCGTTGCAAAGCGGCACAGAAGGCAAATAACAAATAAATTGCCAAAATCCCCCGAAAGATAAGAAGTGGGCGTTGGAAAGCTAGGGACTGGTCGCGTCCACAAGCAATGCAAGAGCCATCCGTTGGGCCCCTTTTACCTATGCATTGGCCGTTCGATAGCTACGCATTGGTTCGTTTAAAATCTACACAACGCACTGGAGAGCATAAGACTGAACGTATTTGTGACTCAATATTAGTCTTGATGCGACACATGGGCAGAACATTAAACTTTTGTTGTGGACTCCTTAAAGTCAACCATAACCTGTCCATCGAAATCTACCAGAAATGTCAGCAAACGCAAAACTTGTACGCACGTCTCAACCAAAAGAGTTTCGTACATTTGTCGGATACGCAGCACGACGCAAACAGTAGTACTTGCTGTTGACATAACCTCACTGATTTTGTTTCGACCTACAGAGACGTTGCCCGGGGCTGCGAACGACGGTGCGTTTAAGACACTTAGAGATCATTTTAAAGAAACCAAAAACGTTCAGATGCATTTCCAAAACAGGGTATTAACACTTGGACCCGCAGCTGCCTGAGAGCACAGGCACACTTACTACATGTTGTTGGTAAAAGTAATCCGCACAGATCTCTAACTCCAACTGGGACGGTGCCGCCTCTTTTGGGAGAGAGCACACGAGAAACGCGGGGCTTCAACTTCAAGTGGGTTTATCACTTATCAACACTTCTGATTAAACTACAAAATCTTTGACGACACCGTCGGACGAACGTGTGACGGGCTCGGCTTCGCGACTCAGACTGACGTGCCGGTGCCGGCGGCCGGGCGGCCGCCGCAGGCGCCTGCGCCTCGCGTCGCGTCGGGATTCGGCTCGGTTCGGGTCAGCTGCTCGGTCGGCTCGGCTCGGCCGCCAACCAACAGTCCGACGAAAGGGAAAAGGGACAGCCCCGACTTCCGATGGGCAGCTCAAATTTGAACTCGTGCACACTGTTAAAGTCTTACGAAGAAAAATGCCAAATCCTTTGTAATACGAAGGATTTGGACGCTTGGTAGGGAGCAAATCCTTCGTAGGTACGAAGCATTTGGCATTTTGCTTCGTAAGACTTTAACTGTGCAGTGAGTGATCAAAAGAACGGATACTGTACTAAATACACAATCATAAGCCTAGGGTTTCCACCCGTTCGGAAGGTTATACATCCACCCGCTGGAGGCTGTACGCGATCAACAGCAACGCGTTGAGTCTGCTTGAAAAGAACGCACAGCACGCCGTACAAAGCTTATGTATTTGATACCTCAAAGAGACAAAAACGTTGGGCCCCTCCAAAGGCAACCAAAGCAAAGCGGCGGACACATCGCCTATGCGTAGCTATCGTTATAAACGGGACCTGGAACCGGACCGCAAACGTGCGGCACCGGATTTCCGTGTCCGGATAAAGCAAGTCGGTAAAGCCGAAAAGAAGGAGAATGCGGGGAACAACAAAACGAAAGTCAGTAACTTCATTAACATGCTGACTTCCGGTCTCTTCTCCCCCGCATTCGTCTGCATTTCCGCTTTACCAAAATGGTTTACTTTTCACCGCTAGACCGAAAGCGGCCCGCTTTTCTCTAACGCTAGAATCGCCTTTTGTGTTTGGCTCAATTTGCCCAATTCAAGAGCAAACGCATTGGGCCATGTCAAAAGTGACGCCTTGCTCTCTCCAAAAGCAACGCATTGGATCCGTTCCGATCCGTTCAATCAAAACCAATGCATTGGGCGCGTGGAAAAGCAACGCATTGGGTCCGTTCGAACCAATGCATTTGGCCCGTTCGAACCAACGCATTGGGCCCGTTCGAACCAACGCATTGGGCCCGTTTGAACCAACGCATTGGGGCCGTTCGAACCAATGTATTGGGCCCGTTCCGATCCGTTCAAACAAAACCAATGCATTGGGCGCGTGGGGCCGCTTTGAATTGGGACCACTTTGAACTAATGCATTGGGCCCGTTCGAACCAACGCATTGGGCCCGTTTGAACCAACGCATTGGGCCCGTTCGAACCAATGCATTACGAGCGTTAAAAAGCAACACATTGGGCCCGTCTGAACCAACGCACTGGGCCCGTCCGAACCAATGCATTAGGCCCGTTCGAACCAATGCATAAGGCCCGTTCGGAAGGAATGCATTGACTCCGGTCGCGTTAGCTCCAGTAATGCGACTGATTAAGTCTTAGTCTGGAGTGCCGCAGAAATCAAGAGGTGATAAACCTAGCTCGCTCTTGTAAACGTATGGCATTGGGCCGCATACACTACCAGAACGCCCCGGCTGGGGAGGGGGGGCGGGTCGGGGGGTCTATTATCAGTGCTGTCTGTATACTGGGTGAACATGAGCAGCACTTTCGTGTCGAGGGATTGCATAGCCTCTCGAGCCGCATGGGCCATGTCGCCCTGCTATCGGCAAAAGGGGTGAGCAAACCCACCACTCTGCGGCGTCCTCGACACGTCCTGCGGAGTTGTTTCCAGCGCCGACGGCGCGCGCCCAACGCCCCGCGTGATCCCGCCCGCGGCCGAATCGCACGCGATCGATGAGACCACTCGATATGAGGACTCACACCCGCACAGTCTCGCTCGCTCGCACGCATTCCCGCGGCACAATCGAAACGAGAAGTCGAGCAAATCCTAATATATGCTTCGGCGTGGACTAGAAGGATAATTGTGATGTCTGCAGAACAATCATAGTTGATGGTAGGTCGTTTTCATTTTCCTGGGCTTGCAAAAGGAAACAGCAGGTCGCTCTCGCAACCGCATGGACGCAGTGGGTGGGAAACCCGCCGCGCCTTGTTCAGGCCAGGAGGGGCGACACGAGGAAGAGGCGGG
>NW_026267258.1:240737-252923 GCF_000697945.3 Frankliniella occidentalis | reverse complement strand
ACAAGAGATATGTCCAATTGACCATAAAGAGCATGGAGTTGAAACAAAACAACTCTGAGGCAACGCGTTCCTTCCATGAGGAATTTTGGTAGGAGTTTTAATGCATTCCCCACAGGAAGAAAATTGTGATAGCCCAACTGCAGAATGACCTCTCTAAACCTAAAGCTTTTCTTTACAAACTAAAGAAAAAATCTAAATAATAGAGAAAAACAGGAATTGAGACATTTGATTTTTGTTTAAGTCAACGCGTTGCCAACCAAGCATAAATTTTTTACTAGTAATCCTAAACAAATCTCAACACTTTCAGATTATGCTGCAGTCCTCCATAGCTTTTCATTTAAACTAGAAGTACAAAGCCATGTTGGATTACCAGTGGGCATTTAAAGTTAGGATCTAGCAATTTAACTAATCAGTAAGTGGAGTACTTGCTGCAGTTGTATTGAGGTTAATGTAACATATTTTAAAAACTTACCCAAGAGATGACTGAAGAGAATATGGAAGGCACCTGGAGTTGACAATGTGAAAAGAGCTATCAGGCCAAATCAGCAGTGTCTCACAGACCTGAAATAAAAGAATTGCACATTAATAGTTAGTGTGGAAAAAAATGGGCTGACTCCAATAAGCATTACTCAATTCTAATAAACTGCAAATAGGGGCCCCAACTCGGGCAACAGAGGTTCTTTTAAAGTTTAAGGGCAAAGGCTGAGACAATGAGCTGGAAAGTGAGCCCCTAAACCTAACAAAGTATACTAGTGTTGAAGTAATGCATATAACTTTTACTTATTACAGAAGTATGGCGACAAGCAAGTTTGAGTTGAATGATCTACTGCACATACAAAATAGATAATATACAACGGCCACACCCCTTGGAAAAAATAATAATATTTAGGCTACCGCCGAAACAGACATAACCTCTACGTAGCTTTAGTCCTTAAAATGTGTGCAAAAGGTGATGTTACATTTGAGGAGTTATTCATGGACATTAACTCCTTTAGCTGACTCTATGAATATTGTTGAAGCAATAGGGTCACAAATATTTCCTCGAAAAACTAACTACCGGCGCCTAGGGACGAAAAAAAAGTTAACAGGGACCAAGCCAAAGGAAGACCTCGGGAGCCAAGATGCGACTACACGGACACAGAAAGGCACCCGACAGCTTCTTTTGTAACATGGTGCAAAACAGATAGCCAAACAACTCATGCGAATGTTTCAAGGAATGCACGAATTACCTAGGAGACCTAATCACAAAGTTTAACCGTTTAAACCAACGCAATCCGATTAAGCAAACATGAAGCAAAGTTGTGCACTGGGTTAAAAGCAGCGATACCACGCATGGTGCACTGAGCGCCGGAAGTGCGGGACTGACCGACCGAACGAGACCGAACCCTTTGTGCAAGAACTACTTCCTGTTTCGAGATGCGACAAACGGCGGGATTGATTCAAAAACTAAAGGTGGTCCTCCAATAATGAAACCTGGAACCTATCACCCATCATTACAGATTTTGCTGCATAAATCTGCATAAACTTCCAATTTACATTTATCAAACTCGGGCAGCATCAATAACAGCAAAATCTGAAATGATGAGTGATGGGTTCCAGGTTTAATTGGAGGCCCACCTGAATGCTGCAAGGGTACAATCTTCTACAATCTATATGTTCATTATGACGCTTGAGGCTTATTGATGGTTGCAGCAAGCATTTCTTGTACACATAGATGTCATCTAATGTGGAGATCTTGAAACACTATTATGATGGTGTTAAACTCTGTGCTACCATGGTCAGTTGACTACCAAAACTAAAAAAAATATTGAAAGTTCATAACATAAAGTTTCACTAGCTTTCTGTTTGTCACAATAAATTAAATTTGACTAAAAGGTACACCTTTCAATGCATTCCCTTGGTTAAAAATAATTTTAGGAGTAAGGTCAATGCATTTCCTAAAAATGTAATTAAGAATGTAACTGAGAAAGTTTTGTGACCAAGCCAAAACCCTTTTGACATTAATACAAGATATATGGATGATGTCATTCTAGTATTGTGAATGGATACTGGCAAACCAATGTCTTTGGAGTTACAATCAAATTTCTTGACAGTTCAAATTTGGAAACATATGGGGTAACAGTTAAGATATGTCATGTCCCACAGACATTGCACAGTGTCTATTGAAAACCCCAGTAAATTTGGATAGAACAATATTAATAAAGCAGAGCAAACCCATCTACACTATATATTAAAATTCAGAATTTATGGACCAATACAATATTTAGAACATAAGAACAAAACCCTAAGTGTGGGTTGAGGTAGAGAATACTAACAACCATGGAAAAAAATATTGCCAAGGACTATGATTGGACTTCAGTTCTATCAACTTCATAGCAATTTTCAGTAAAAGAAGTCATTCTAGCCTTGATAATTCTAGAAACTGCATATGGGTACCCTTCCATGCAAACGATACCCTCTCCCTGATGGGGCATATGGTTCAGGACAGCAAGGCAAACAGCACAGCTTCTTTGAGGAAATCAACTGGACCCTAAACCAACGCGTTCCTTTCAAGCAAAAATGATTTTTTCAAACTACTTCTTACCAACGCATAATCTAGGCTCTAAGTGAGCCTTTCAGGCCATTAGTGTATAGAAATTATTCATGAAGCCAGAACCTTATGACCTGTATCAAAGGTCCCTCCATGCCTAGTTACTACCAAGCAACGCGTTCTCTTTTCCATGGGACTTTATGACTATTACCAAGCAACGCGTTCCTTTTCTATTGGACACATTGCTAAAATCAGTTTAACAAATGCATAGTTAAGCCCCTCTTTACATTGATAAACTAAACTTTTCAAGAGAGTCAAAGCACTGTTTCTTTGTAAAATCAAAATTTTATCCACCCTACGCGTTCCCCAACCTTTGAAAAACTTGTAGGGACCCAACGCGTAGGTCTGGCTTTTTCCTGACATGAAAATGTTTCTAAAAGTTTGGTAAATCTATGTTTTATGCAAGCATATTACAAAAATGTATGTAGCAAAAAATAAAAGAAGCATACAATTATCTTTCTCATAAGAGCAGTAAGGCATATAGTTAATGACTTACTCCAAAGAAAGGACATTACGAACGAAGGTAGGTTGAGAGTTTCCGGCCACTAAATCATCAGTATCGCCAGTCCAAATTACAGAAAAATGATGTCAAGCTGTCTGAAACAAAAAAATAATAAAGGGTTAACCTGCACTAATGTTGCAATCAATCTAATCAAACTGCAGAAATAATTTACTTGTACAACAGCCAACCTTGACGGCAAGTGTCTTGGTGTTAAACTACGAAGTAGATAAGAAACTAGGGATATCACTGGCTTGAAAATTGAAAATAGCTTTAAAACTAGAATGATGCATCAATAAGATGCAGCTCGGTGCAGCTGAAATAAAACTTGAACTTTGAAGAAGAAGGAATGCATTCTGTTACGTTAGCCAACATACATCTGAAAGAACACAGAAGATGTGCACGCTTTTCTACGACCAACCAGCAGCTTCACAAGTCTATGAACGTTACAGAACACGTTTGAATCATTTTGAAGTAGTTACTGACACAAGACTCCAATTTGAAAAATGTTTGCCCTACAACATGTAGTCGTTTCACGGTGGTGTACCTGGCGGCTCTGAAGCTCATAGGACGCATTTGTTTTGTGAAGGTTCCTCGCGTAGTAGTGCATGATAGCTCGGATTAAAGTATTTTGCAATTTATCTTGCGCTTCTACTGCGAAAATGCGGGGATTCCGCTAATTCCCGTTCATGTCACCGCCTCTTTTCATCTATTGAAGGAATTCGCATTTATCTTCACTTCATTATCCGTACTAGGTAAGTGCGCCTGTATTGGGCTGGTGACGACATACAGACCACAGGATACCTCTTCTAGTGACTCCAAGATTTGCTTTGTTTGTAAGATCTATCGTACGTTTGGAACCAGCTTTTACACATTCGTAATTTTCCTCTAACCTGTCTTGGTCTTTGTGTTAACACTTTTGTATGCCGAAAAGTAGTAGCTTTTACATTTCAATGACATGCCAATTTTTAGCATATTTGGTTCAAAATTTCTATTATTTGTGCCGGTCTATGCCATAGTTCAATTCGACATCAGTTTTCCTGAAAATCTGAATTTGCTTTCTCCTTTAGCTTGTTTATGAACTTCATACTATTATTCTGTTTTGACACATACTACTCCTAAAACCTAGCCTATGATGTTGTTATTTTACATACTATCCTACACTCTCAGAGTATTGTCCTTTTTTTCAGACTCAGAATTGAAAATGATTGACCTAACTGTGAAGACACTTGATTCTCGCAATCATGCATTTTCCATGCCTGATGATGTAAGTAGTTGTTTGGTGGTTTTGATTTTACTTGAGTTGTCAAACCCCCTAATTTTAAAAATAGATATTTTTGGAGATATATTTTCTTGAGTTGAAATATATTGTCTCTTTTGTCTATAGGCAACTGTTCTCCAGTTGAAGACTAAAATTGAAGAAACCATGAGCATTCCAGCAAATCGTCAACGATTAATTTTCCAGGGAAGGGTTATGCAAGATGACAAGAAATTATCTGAATATGGTGAGCAGACATGCTGCATGTCACTATGTAGCCTTAGCTCTAAAACTCCCTGTTCTATTTACTGTTTGTTTTTTGCAGAGGTTCATGGTATGGTGATTCACTTGGTTAAATCCCAACCTCCTCAACCGGGATCCAGACCAAATGGGAGCAATAGCTCTAACAGCACAAGTTCCTCTGAAAATGCCAATAGGTCTTCAGGAGCCCGTTATTTTGGCCGAGTTGATGGCGGCACCATGTTTGGCTCTGTGCTCATTCCTGTTGTGGGTGAGACAGGTAATCCTGTTATGCTCACTTTTTTGAAAGAAAACTGTTTACTGTATTTGAGGTGTCTATTGTATTTACTGTCGCCAATTTTTTTCACTCAGGGAGTGGCCGCAACAGAGCATGGAGAATAATGCATTTGGCTGACCGCATGATTCAGCGTGCTACAGAAGTTCTTGATAACCATGAAAACTCTGCCTCAAGATCAACATCTGCGGCAGCCTCTGCCACTACTACTCCATATAACAGTTCAAGGGACTCTAGTGGCAGTCACAGCCCTGCAACAGAACCTTCTCAGCCTGGAAGAGGAGCTACCTCAGAAGCTAGGTATGATATTTTTTCCTTCAAATTTTTATCACCTAGCATCCAGTATTTGACTGTTTTTAGTAACGTGGTATGGTTTATGATTTTAAGAACAAATGCAGCAACCACTACTACAGCTTCATCTGAGCCAGCTCCATCACAAGGTGGAACAGCAATGGATACTGAAATGGATACAGATAACAATCCTTCTACTCCTCATATTACTGTTAGCAGTGCTGATCAAGCAGGAGGTAGGTTCATAAAAATAAATAAATACAGGCATCATATAGTACTTTTTAAAACTTTGATTTTCTAAACCTATGATTATTTTTGTATCTAGCATCATCTTCAACCAATACAGCAGGGTCTTCTCAAGATGGGTCGTCTGCTGACTCTAATCAGCAGCGCCTGCAGAGAGGGTTTGTATTGGAAAGAGTTCAAATCTATCTTATAAGAATTTTGGAATATTTTGCATTATATCTATCTTATATCTTTCACAGAACACCTTCCACAAGCAACATGGCTGCATTGATGACAAAACTACGTGCATTGCAAACTCGTTTTGATCCTCTCCTTACTCGCTATCACAATTTAATAACTGAGGATTCTCCAACAAACAATCCCCAGCAATTGGCAGAAAGGTTGAGTTTGACTCAAACTGTGCCGGAAGTTCTTCATCTTCTTTCACATGCCTACCATGCCATCAGTGAGCTGACTATTGACTGGGAACTAGCTCCACCAAGGCAAATGCGTCCTTTACTAGCCCCAGCGATTCAGCAACTTGTTCAACTGACAGAAGGTATGAATACTTGGGGCTTAACTATTCCCCCTCCAGCTTTTGGCCAGCCGGCTCAAACAGCAGCTGCTAATGCTGGTAATTCCACAGCAACATCTGGGTCGACTGCTTCATCATCTGCAAGTGCATCAACAAGTTCATCATCTGCTCCTCCATCTGCATCAGCATCATCTGGTAGTTCAGGCACTGCTCCTGAAGTAACATACATGACAACAACATTCCCAGCTGAAGGTGGAGAGGCTACCACCACTTTCACAACTCGCCCTGCAGCAAACTTTGAAACAGCCCCCGGAGCATCTAACACCACAGGAAATGGAAGCACCAGCAACCGTTCACCAGTTGTCACAGCCTCCATAGACATTTCTAATCGTAATCCAGGCTTGAATGCTGCGCTGAGTGCTGCACTTGCTCTTGCAAATCGTTTAGCAACTCATCCAATACCTCACCAGGCTGCTCCTTCTCAACAACAACAACAACAACAACCACCTCAGCAGCAACAAGATCAGCAACAGCAGCCAAATCAGCCACAAGCGCAGCAGCCACAGCAACCACAGCAGGCTCAACAGAGCCGTGGTGGATCTATTGTCACTCTGCCTGTTGGAATGATTGACATTCCTACTAATGTAGAGTTCTTCATGGAAGTTGGCCCAAGCACTATCACCATTGATTCTCTAGAGGCTACAATGGTCACCAGTGGTAGTTTCACTCCTGGTACTAATGGCACAACAGATGGAAACCGTAAGTAAATTTGTTTCAGATGGTTTCAACTGAAATTTTGGGTGGGTACATGTTGGTAACACCTTTTCTTTCTTTTTTCAGCTCTAAACATGCACCTTCCCTGGGGAGGCCATCCACAGGATTTCTTGCAGGGAGTTGTTCATGCCTTGAATGGAATAATTACCCCAAACTTGCGTCGCCGAGGAAGTGCCCCTGAAAGCACACAAAACCCCAATCTGCAACGACGTGGTAGTGCACCAGAATCTGAAACAGATGCCAGTTCTAGTGCAAATGCTAATGTTCCTGCTGCTGGAAGCACTCCATCAGCCTCATCCTCCCCTGGAGCTACTGGAGGTCAGACAAGCCAGGCAAGAGGTTACACTGCCACTCATCCAACAACATCAACTCAAACACGCTCAACAGCCCGCCCTCAAGTACACCATATTGCAACTGCTCCATTTCCTGGTTTGTACTTATTTCAATAGTCATGAAAAAGTGAATTAACTCTCAGGCTCTTTCTGCAATTATATTAATTATGATAACATTAATAATATTTTTCTTGGACAGGCTTGCAAGTGGGCGGATTTACTGACCCTTTCTTGCCATGCCACTCACAATTCTTCGCGTCATGGCGCCGCTCCCGCCCAAACACCAATAGCAGTTCATCAACTACTGCCAACAGTGCAACTCAAACTAATAGTAGCGCCCCGAGCAACATTGCTCCAGCCTCTGGACCATCTGTTAGTTCTGCAAATGCATCAGGATCCGCATCTTCTGCAGCATCATCTTCATCTTCTACTCAAAACTTGAGTCAAAATCTGTCTGGACCAAATGCATTGCAAAATCTTATTGAGTCCCTCTTCCGTCCTGTCTCCTTAGTTGGTCCAGAAACAGCTTTCCAAAACATTTTGGAGACACTAACAAGTCGTATGTTTCTCTTTTGTTTCTATGTTTTCTTAAAATATTTTCTGTACCTGCCTGTTGATTTGAAATTATTGTTTTGCCAGGAAATCCATCAACTGGAGGAGATATGTGGAGTTCATTGGCTACTGCTTCTCAAGAAAATGGAATTGATGTTCGTTTAAACATAAGTTACTGCTTTTAATTATTTTTTACCTCTATCTAATTTTTAAGTTTTTATTTCTATCTAGGTGCCAATCATCAATTGGATTTCTCCTGGGTCTACCCAACAAGAAGGAGAATCACTGCTTTCAGATTTGCGACTGACAATTGTGAGTTAATTTATTAAAATTAACTTCTTTATATTGTAACAGTATTTTTACAGCGTTTCCTTTTTCGGTCACATTTAGGTTCGAAGTGTCACAGTATCAGATCTGATGGCCCTTGTGGAAGGTAACTGGGCTGCTATAAACCATGTGAGAAATGATTTACGCCATTATGTAGTTCAGCACCTTTGTGAGGGTTCACCAACTGAAGAGAACTTAGAAAGAGGAACTAATCTCCTTATGACAGAGCTTAGACCTCACTTTAACATTATAACTGAAGGAGCACTCAGAGAGGATATTGATGCAGTAGCCACTTTGAGCCGCTTCCATGAATCCGTTATACCTGAATTTTTGAAATTGGTTCTTGATGATGGTATGGTGATATTTAATACATCCTTCCATGTTCCTACCCTCTGATATGCATATTTTTGACAGTTGTTCTAATTATTTTTTTCAGACCATGCCTCAACTTTTGGGCAGAACCTTCATGATATGTATTACAAGTATTTGAGTAATCTATTTGCTATTATCAAACATTGTTGTGCAAATAATGACGCTATTGAGACTGTATTTCAGTCATGTTTGGTATGTTCTTTGTTTCTCAAGTTTGATCTTAGTTTTAATGTTGTCAAAGCAATTATCTATCTGTATTTTTTTCAGAACCGCATAACAGAGGGAGGTTCACTAATTTCAGTGGCAGCAAGAAGTTGCCTTGAGCAGTTAAATAGTGTATCTGGTAATGTACCCTTCGAAGATATCCAACCATATATTGTTTGTCGCACCACTGTGGAGGAGACTGTACCAGTGCCTAGCCATGCCTCTACTTCTACAGAGTCTTGTACTCCACCAGAATGTATGAAAATGGAGCAATCTTTAGAAAATCCTGTTTGCGAGAGTTCTGCTACCACAATTGAGGTATGTACCACTCTTTTTATTAATCTTTATACTTTTTGTGTTCATTAAAATTGTGGGCCTTCTATAACTTTTGTTTTTTTGTTGTATCTTTATTTTTTAAATCAGCCTATGGACACAGACTCTCAGTCACCACACCAGCCTACTACATCAGCATCTTCCGTGTCCTTAGATGTCCCCTCTCACAGCTCAGAAGGAGCCACTGCAGCACACACCATTGAATCATCTGAGATTGCCCCTATGGACACAGAACTTCCTGCACCTGCACCTGAGGCATGGCATAGAATTCTTCCTCCGGTGAGCAAATACAAAATGCTCAATATTTATCTTTTTTTGTTGAAGAGTCTGAAGCTAATGATGTTTTATTGTATGATGTCAGGAGTGGGTTCCAATCATCACTAGAGATGCCACTCGTCAACGTCGACCAAATTCACAAGCACCTCTAAGTGATGCATACCTGGCAGGTATGCCGCCCAAACGGCGTAAAGTAGTCACCGCCAGCCGACCTCATGGTTCTCTGAGTGAAGTTATATCAGGTTTGTATACCTTTAAACATCCAAGTAATCTTCCAAGTATTCAAGTACTATCTATTTTTAAACAACTCTTTTCATTTTTATTTTTTAGCTAATATGGAAAGTGCCATTCAGTCATCTGGTGTACCAACAGCAGGCCTTTCCCTTGTACAAGAAGAAGCAGGCAGAGACCCTCGACTACGGGAAGCTTATCGAGAACAGTTACGAGCCACTGTTAGAGCAAATCTAGCGAACAATCCTGACTTTTCTGCTGAACGCTTTCCTAATGCTGCACAATATTTTGGTAAATCATGAAATTATACTGTTATATAGTAGAATAAGCTTCATGTTGAGAGTCACTTAAATTAATAAATATCCTTTGCTGCTATGAGAACGTACCGTTTTTGCAAAGGATGTTCTTCCCCTAAAAATAGCTTGAAGATTGTGCTAGCCAAATAGATTTTGTTAGAGCAGCACGTGTGCAAATAAGCGTGTGCTTTTATTGAAGTGCTGATTGCACTCTATCTTATATGTGATAGAAATGTGATGGTATTAGTAACAGTGTGTGTGTGTTCCGACCACTATTTCATGCATCTTTTCTATGATTGTACTTTCACCTAATGAAAGGACCACCTTCACAGTAAAGTACAAATTTTCTTTCCTTTTCCACTGTGTAATGCACTGCATCTAAATTAAAGATATTCTTTCCTACCCACCTATATATTATTCAGGGTATGATTCATAGCCATTTTCCCTATTGGTTCCTGGTTGCTATCACAATTTTAATAAGTCACAAACGTTCCAGTCTTTAGTCCAAATTCTCAGTTATTTTTTCATTTTAAACAAGTCACATATTCTACTGACAAATCCTCGCACATGATGTGAACACTTTGTTACAATGTTCAATCTATGATTATAGGTTGGGCTGGGTTGTCTTAGGTTTCCTTGTTTATTTCTTTTTTTTCTTGAGTCCTAGTCTTTATACAATTCCTTATGTTCCTCATTGATAAATGGTGGAAGCACGTGTGACTCTGAAAGTCACAATTATCAATATCTGTTTTCTTTCAAAGTCTTTTTGTTTGTAATCAGTGAAGTCTGTTGTGCTTTTTGTGGTCAGTGACTGATAATATCTCTTGAAGACCCCTTTTTTTAAGACTTGTGTCTCTGTTATCAATATGATTGAGTAGAAGCTTGGAAACCTAGTTTTCTCAATCATGTAGCACTGGCTGCCAGCCTTAGGTAAGAGTTGTAATTGAACTTTTTCTAATTATGTCACCTTTTAATAAGTTGACCTAACATTTAGTTAAAGATTTATATGATTATATATGTAGTTTAAATTGTACAAATGCCATCTATTGTTTACGAAAGGTCTAGTGATACAAGTTGTGGTTGTGGCTTACAAAGGTGTTATATTGGCACTGACTTCAAGTGGAAACATTTGAACAGGGTTTTGACAGTGAGCATACAAGGTAAATATCAGCTGTCCTCTTTATTTTAATGAAAGTACTCCTGAACACTGTGGCAGAAACAGGGTTTTGATGATCTGCTAACTGTAGTCGTATTTGTGACCTGGTATTCTTTTCTAAACATAGTTTAGTACTTACCAATTTGCTCTTCCTTCTATTTCATTTCCTGTTCTGCAATCCTTATATTTCATTCCTGCCCTTTCTTCCTTCCCTGGGACTGCAGTATTTGTAAGTTTTGGGAAAAAATTTACAGTTAAAGATCATTGCAGGCAATACCATTGCGTGGGAGGCTCTTTAACTATAAGAGTTCATGATTAATATTTGCTGTTGATTTTAACTTCTTGCTTTTTTTGTCTTTGTTTTGAGTTTGATTTAAGTTGGTTGAGATATTGTTGTATCTCTATTCTCAGGTTCATATTATCTACCATGCTTGCATTTACTGAGCTCCCCTTACTGACCCATTTTCTGTGCCTTGAGAAATCTTGTTGCCTGCCTACCTCTCAGACTGACAAATTCAAGGAGAAATGTGATAATTTTGTAAGAAAACAGTTTTGCTTAACGAGAGCATTTTGTTCTGGAATTATTATGTCTAAATATAATGTTCCTGTGAATCTTTTTTTTCTTGCTATGTGCTGAGGAGTCATCAATTTTCAATAAATTAGGAAAACTCATGATGATGCTTGAATTTTACATCTATTTGACTAGTGGTATTTTGTGTTTGCATAAATGAAATATAAAATGAAATAATCTTACTAACGATATTCTGTTCTTTTTTGCATTGCTTCTGTATATCTCCTATAGAATCTGAATCAAATCAGGTGTTCTAGCGCCACACGGGATTTTCCAGAGCCATCAGAGTAAATTCAGGAGCTTAGGAGGGGCATTTCTGAAGAAGTTGGTGAGTAATACATTTAGTAACAAACACAAATTTGGTCTCAGGATTAGCCCAGTAGCAAAGCTTAGAAGTTTGTTTGTTACTGTATGTGCTAATGTGCTAATTTCTTGCACAGTTTTCAATTATAAAAGGAGATTCTTACAATAGAAAAGATATGAAACCACTTGTACTTGTATATCTATGGTCTTCTTTACAATATGAATTGAGGAAAGAGAGCTGGAACGACTTAATTTTAGAGTAACGGTAGTGCAAGTAGAGAGAGCAAAGAAAGCTTATGTAATTGTATAGATAATATTTTTATATCTCAGAAAAGACTGCGGCACAGCACTCAACATATCAAACTTTCCAAAAAGCACTAATCATTGCGATCACCTTAATTTTTATGAAGTAAAAGAACAAATCACATAATCCAATTCTAATATTGCAAAGTCTTCTTAACAGTCACTGGTAAGTAACTTTATGCTCTGGTAATATATAACAGTAATAATTAACTATAATTTAAAT
>NW_026267258.1:232430-236187 GCF_000697945.3 Frankliniella occidentalis | reverse complement strand
GTAGGGGGGGCGAGGGGCGGTGAGCGTACTCGCCGTGCCATTGCTTGGCCAAGTCCTACCGCGCTTATCAACAACAGAGCCATTATCTCCGGACGGCAGGGTCGCCAGGTCACCCGCCGCCGCGCCCCTCGCCCCCGCAGGCCCCGCATCCCCACACGAAACCGGCGAGTGAAAGACGGCGTTGCCGCACTTGGCACAAGGTTCCCCGCGGCCCGGCAGGCCGACCGGCGGCCGGCTCTGACTCGCGCGCCCGCGCTTCTGAATGGAGTCCTCTGAAAACAACATCTACAGGCGGCCGGTTGAGAGGGAGAAAAGGGGGCAGAGGGGAGGAGGGAGGGACGGGGTGAAGTAGAGCAAAGTGGTGCGAGGCAGGGCGTGGAGTGGTAGCATCCCTTTCGACCGCGGTGGTGCCTCTTTGGGCGTCGACCGATGCCTTAGAGGTGCCCTGGTGGTGCCCAGACAGAGCACAACCGGTGCCCGAGTGGTGCCCTGGTAGATCCCAGCCAGTGCCCAACCGGTGCCCGAGCGGTGCCCGAGCGGTGCCTTGGCGGTGCCCTGGTGGTGCCCTGGTGGTACCCTGTCATTACCCTGTCGGTGCCCTGTCGGTGCCCTGCTAGGTGCTGGGGCTTCCCCTCCTGCCGTGACGCATGCGCGCCGAACGGTTATCGCCGTGTTATCCCCCGTTATCGCTGCATCGCATCGCTTGGATGCTACACTCCTGTGCCGTGCCGGGGGCGATAGCGCGGTGAGCGCGCCCCACGGGACCCTCGGCGGCGCCCCCCGCGACCCCGGCACCGGCAGGACGACGAGCTTCCGGGTGCAACCGAGGCAGCGCCTGCGCCGGGCCAGGCGCGGCAGGGTGGCGCAAGGCGGGACCGGGCCACCGCCGGGCGGCTAGGCCACACGCTCGCACGCCAGGTGAGCGGGCGGCCCAGCCTGCGTTCGGCGGGCGCTCCCCAGCCAGGTGCCGCCACGCGGCCTCGCGCCTCGCGGTACCGGCGGTGCTTTGGTCCGCCAGGCAGCATCCGTACGTGGTCGCGGCAAGTATCCGGAAGAGCGGCATCCGGCAGGCAGCTCGTCGTCGTGTGGCTGCCGGTAGGATTGAAAATTTCCGAAAGTTTCCGGAAAACTTCCGCAAAAATTCCGAAAATTTCCGGGGAAAACACACAAAAAAATCCAGATTCTGAGAAATTTTCCTTATTTTTCCGTAAATTTTCCGGAGACTTTACTAGACTTCCAACCCAGCGGCCGGTGGTTGCCGGTGGCGCGGCCCCACCAACTTCACGCCGGCCCCTCCGCGCCCAATAAGCTCGGCGCGCGAGGGGCCCCGCGGGGGGCGGACGCTCCCATTGGTCGGACCGCGTCGCGCCACGCCCCCGCGGCCCTCCCTCCTCTATGCCAGCCTAGAGCGCGCGCGCCACCTCACGCCGCCAAATTGTTTAAAAAAATTTGAAATAAAAAGCTCTAAGTAATGAGTTGGGCTGCACCTAAAGTATACACAGATATCTTCGAGACACTCTTGAAAAAAAAACGGTGGTTCGTCCGGAGGGCGGCGTAATCAGAGTGGATTCTTCCTGGGGTCAGTCGCGCGAGCTCACGTTGTTGATTAGAAAAGGAGGACATGGTAGCCATGGAAAGTGTTTGCGGGTCGCAGAGGCAACATGTAACACTTTGAGGCAGCAGAGGGGAAAAGGGCGGGGGACGTTTTGCAACTTAAAGCAGTCAAAATAGATGCAGCCAGGGCGAGATAAAAAAATCACTCTGTCGTCTGGATTGTCTCTTTTTATTTTTATTTTATGATGGAAACTGCAGATGCAGTTAAGTCTATGGCCGAGTGCAGACAGGCAGCTTGACGGGCAGAGCCCAAAAGTGCGGGCTGGCGGAATGCACACGCCCCTGGAAAGTCGCGGTAAAGCCAGCGCAAACATCTGGATAACTTATATTTCAGTAATGTTATTAGTAAGGTATTATATTTCCCAGATAGTCACACGGAAAAGTATCTTCCAAAAAGTACGTCCGTGTTTCTCAGATTCTTTCGGCAAACTATGGGAGCTCAGTGCCTGCGAGACTCAGGGTAGGCCAGCCCGCAGTACTCGCATGCACTGCCGGCGACATGTTGCCTACGTGCTAGGCGCTATGGGAGCTTGCAGACCCTGAAGTGGGCAGTTCCGTGATGGCGAATAATGGGCATACTTTCTGGATGATTCCAATGTACAGCATATCAGAGAGTTCGGCAGTGCAAGGTTATGCTGTCATAACCAATAAACACTACCCAAGGGACAAGATTGTATCAATTTGTCGTGCCACTAGTGAAAATTTTGTCATCTTAACTGTCAGAAATGACATCACAAAAACATCGTTTGTTATTCTCTTAATTCCCCTTGGAAACTTCGTGACTTTATGTGGCCAGCACCGCTTGTATCAAGACATCCTCAGAACCATACGAAATCTCTTACTCAAACATCCCATGTCAAATCGACGTCGACATCGCTTCTTCTTTGACTTACGGCCCAAAATATCGTCGGTTCGACGTCATTTCGGGCCTCAAAATCGACGAAATCCAATTTCGACGTTGATTCGACGTCGGTTCGATATGGGGCGGTGCGATCAGCTGATCGCAAAGGCACCTTACTTCGGCAAACGGGACACCCCGCCCCGGCCCTGGCCGCCTCGAGCCGCCTCGGGCTGCCAGGCAGGCGGCTATCAGCTGTGGCAGCAGCAGCGGCAGCCGCGGAGCACGGGAGATGCTCGCCCGGACCAAAAATAGTGACCTGGCCGGGAAGATCAACACAGAGTGTCTGGTGGTCACCGCCTGGTCACCGCCGCCCCGTGTCGCCCTGCGGCTGCCCCCGATCATAACGTAGGGCCCCGTGCGTTAACATTATGCACGGGGTAGCTGAGCGAAGTGCATTAAAATAACAGAAGACGTAAAAAATATAAAACAAAACTATAACGAATGAGGGTCCGCCTAGTAGGTAGGCAACTTGTTCTCTGCTCCTAGAACGTAAGAGATTGGGGGGGGGGGGTCGCTTCCAATTATTCCGTCTCTATCGTGAGCCGTCTAAGGGATAAGGAATTTGTCTCAAGATCCCCGTTGTGCATTTAGGCAACTTACCGTGACCCTCCCCCACCTCCCCCGAGGGGTACTTCACTATAAATTCAAGAATACACAAATTTGTCTTCTTTTCTCTGATTTATTTCCCTCCGATTATCCTTTTATCTTTCTTGTGTTTTTCTGATTTTTTTAAAATTGTTTTAATGATTTTTTTCCCTGATTTTTTTAAAAGGGCGTACCTCAAGTTTTGTTCAGTGAAGTTTCCCACCCATACCCTCAACACTCCTTCCAGCCGGACCTTCAACCGCGGCCCGGTCTGGTTGGATCGCTCTATTCACCACCAGAATTCAAATCCCCCCCCCCCCCCCCCCCCCCCTTCTCTACAACATGTTGCAGGTAGTCTTAGAGAGTAGTGAACTTGAGTAATTACAATGCAATACAACAGATTTGGAAGTCCACTAGAAAGGCTTGATACTGGGAAGTCTGGTTTCTATTCATTAAAATACATGGTTGATTTGTTTGGGTAAACACATTACTCTAACAGTGGCTTTTTGTGAAAGGTGAAATTCTGTTAGATTGCCTCTGCTTGAAGTGAAATTAAATACTCTAATATTTAATTTGATTTCAAGATACATTTAAACTTCTCTCCTACGACAAGTATAACTTGTCGCTCTTTCATTCATTTTTATCAGCTCTTTCCGT
>NW_026267258.1:230757-231495 GCF_000697945.3 Frankliniella occidentalis | reverse complement strand
GACAGACAGACTCACGACGGAGACATCGCCTGACCCCTCATCGACTTGGACTGAGCTTCGCTCAGCGATAATAGTCCAAGTGAGCGGCGCGGGGGGAGGGACGGGCCGGTAGATGCACTTGCGTTTATCGGAAGGCCCCCGTGTTGTGTGTGCGGCGTGTGAGTCAGGGAGAGAGAGGGAGGGGGTGGTCAGTCCGCTCGAGAAGGCCGAGCCCGACCGTCAACGCACAGGTGTTCGCTTCGGTGTAGCTAGAGCCCCGCCGCTCCCCGCCCACGCAGTCCGTTATGTTATGTAACGACAAAGTCGCCCCCACAGTTGCCCGCGTCGAGGTTAAGGTTGTGGTCACGTGGTTGCCGGCCAGAGAGGGCGGGCGCATCCTCTCTGCAGCAGGTCCGCGACGGTGCCGCAGTAGCGCCCCTTCCAGGGCCGGCGCTGCGGACAGCGCGGGCCTAAAGGCGCGGGCTGCTGGCCTGGCCGTGATTATATCGTCAATCAGTTTCCTCCTCTCCCCCTTCGCCCCCCGCCCCCCGCCCCCGTCGCGCAAGCACGTCGTATGGTTTCTAGCTCATCTCATTCATACCGAGTCGACGGCAGCAAACCGAGCAGTGGATGCGGTCGGTGAGACAGGCGGGCAGACAAGGCGAACAGACGGACGGGACTTCATGAATTAGCCGAGTGCAGCCGTGCTACCCGGCCTCGATAACCTTCTTCACCCCGCAGCGGGCTCCTGCACCCCCC
>NW_026267258.1:206314-226020 GCF_000697945.3 Frankliniella occidentalis | reverse complement strand
TGGCCTGCCGGACGGGACGGACCGCGGGACGGACAGCCCGGGCGGAATAGGGCGTGGGCAGCGGTCCCCCGGGCCCCCCGCGGCCCCCGGCTCGGCTCGGCACCAGCCCGCGGGCTCGGCTCAGCTCGGCCCCGCCCGGCTCGGCTCGGCTCACCTCGTAGGTCAGGTGGCGCCGGGTGGCGCCCACTTGAACTCTTTGATTGGTTCTGATGTGGATGACCCCTGTCCCATGTCCCGCTGCTGCTGCTGCTGCTGCTGCCGCCACCGCCGTCACGGGCGTGACTAGTGACTCACGTCCGCGGCCTGCGGCAGGCGCGCGCGGCGGGCACGCACCTGCACGCGCGCCTGGCCACCGAGGCGCCGGGGGGAAGTCCGGCGGCGCGGCCGTGCACGCCACTGGTCGCGCGGAGAGCACGCTCGCTGAAGGACGCGAGGGGGCGGTTGCGCGGCTGCCCGCCCCAGGGGGGGCTTCGCGGTTTGCCTACCTCCCGAGCTCGCCGGGCAGTCCTCGCTGTCTGTCTCTCTTCCCATTTTCGTGAAAGACCCTGACTGTGCCACCGCCGCTGGCTCCACTGGCCCCCGCCCGGCGGGCCAGCCGACAGTAAAGCGAGACAACACAGACGAGTAAATGGAGCTGCTCATCTCCGCGGTGTGGCGTGGCGTCGTGGCGGCAGCTGGAGCTGAGGCTGGAGCTGCCCCTGCCCCGCTCGACGTCAGCCTTCGCGAGCCGCGGCGTCGTCAGCGTGGAGTCCGCGGTCCCTGCTCGGGGTGGCCCTTAATCTATCAGTCACCGCAGACGCTTTCGAGAAACGATAATTCAGCTGTAGTTTCCAGTTTTCCGGCAATTGCGATACACCCACGGGAATCAGAATACAGTGCGATATCGTGAGTCCCGGTGGCTGTGTTCGCCGAACATCGCGCTTGTCCCCCCCCCCTCCCCCCGCTCTCTCATGATGGACCTCTCCGTCTTTTGTCGTCGCATTCATCTCGATAAGAACGTCAAAACAAAGGAAATCAGGTCTGGCATTCTCAATCAACACTCTGTATGGGAAAACACGTTCCTATTCCTGGTTGGCAACCGCGTCATTTTCAGCAGTTCCTGCACGGAAAAATGTAAGAAATCGAACTTGGCAGATGGTGGCAGCAAGGGGTAGCAACAACCCCGTGCGACACAGTCTCCCCTGAGTCCACTCGATCCTCCCCCAGCAGAGCCAACCCTTTTTCCCTCTAGGATAAAAGTCAGAGGAGCCGATACTGATCCGGCCGCTGCAGGCAGGTTGAGCTGCTCGGGGCATGGCAGCACCAACACGCTTCGCCGCGCCACGGGCCGACCATCCGAGTGGAAAGTCTCGAACTTTGAGATGTACAGCTGATAGTGCGCGAGCGTGTTTACTGTGAGCGCTGCGAGCAGACCGGCCCAGCCCGGCCGAAGGCCCGGCGCGGGCGGCGCGTCAACCTCTCGGGAGCGAGCGTGGGGACTTCCCTCATCGAACTGACAAACTACATGTGGAGAGTAATAAATTAAGGTCATTTTTTATTATTGCAGAGAGATGGTTGCATAGTGGTACGCATAGTCTGAGGATAAAAGTCTATTTATAAATCAAGTTTACCGTAAAACCAAAGACTCGTACAATTTAAATTTAAATAAAAACAAAAACATCCGGTACAGAAGTTTACATGTTGTAACAATACAAAGCAAAAATTCATACAGCTAACCGGACTTCACATTACTTGTTTTCACGATTCAAAGATAGAAATTACATTGAAGAAAATTATAGTTATGCTTACATACTGGCTGCTCATTAAGCAATCCATGTAAAAAAAATAACATTTTTTAAATATCAGCCAAGCACACATTATCCTAAACTTCTGTTGGTAATAACTTTGAATACCTACAATTTATTTATGATGAGCTTAATTTATTTTTATTATACTATCATTCATTCAAGAGTAAACTCTTGACTTTGATCCCCATCTGCATTGTCTGTCACCATCTGATCCCACATGACTTGCACCATTTCTACAGTTCCGTCATCATTAACTCTGGCAACATTTCCAACTGATCCTGCGGGAAGTTGACCGACCTCTTCTCCAGACATATCTACCACATGAACATACACATTTCCATCTTCAGCAGCTTCAATATGTTCACCAGTGGTTTCATCAGTGATTGGCATAACACACATAGCTTCACCCTCTACACCATCCACACCCTGCATGACCATGCCCGAAACATCTATGGTCATCTAGAAAAAAAAATAATGACAATTATTAAAAAATTACACATTTTGAAAAATGTAAGAATGTGTAACAACTTACTGTATCATGATTTTCAGTTCCCGTCAGGGCTGTAAGCTGGCCATCTTCCCCTTGTGTCATAACAATTGATGTAGTTCCATCTGTATTTTCAGCTTGTGATACTGATGCTATCACCATTGGACTGTTGCTATTAGTATGATTTTGAGCTACTTCATTATACTCATTAATTTCTGCAGCAATCATTTCTACAGTTTCTGCATCACCAGGATCCAATGTTTTAATTTTCATACTGCTATTTTCGTGAATATCATCTGTACTGTTCACAGATTCAGACTTGAAGCGCTTGAGAGTTTGTGTACTATCCACAGAATCTTCCTGTCCAGCAGGAGAAGGGTCTTTCTTCTTTGAATGTTGTTTGACATGATGAACCAAGAAGGCATTGTAGTCAGTTGTGTACTTGCACTTATTGCATTGCATCCATGTGTCTGACTTTGTATTCTTTTTCCCATCGCCAGAATTACATTCACCATCACTTTCGCCATCGGTGCTAATAGTTTTCCGTTTCTTAGTCTGCAAAATTTCATTCGAAAAATTACCTAATAGAAGTTACAGGAAAAAATACTGAAGAGTAACATAATTCAAAAGAAAGATTAACTTACCACATCAGATTTTTGCTCTTTACCTACATTTTAGAAGACAAAAGAATTTACAAAATAAGTTAGTGATTTCTTTACAGGTGACTAGGACATATAGATACTGAACTTTTGTGGAGTGTACAAGATTATTTTTACAATAATAAGATTAAAGCATACTATTCACGTACTAGGATTTGTTGAAGGTGTGATCTGGGGAGGTGGAGCCGGTGCACCTGTGGGCTTGCTGTTAACCAGCTCTCCCTCCTCAAGGGCATACTTCTTTTCTAGGAACCGTAGTACAACACCACGAACTGATCCCATTTCAGTTTCTAGGCGATCGAGTGTATTTATGAGAGTTGCACATCCCCGGCATATAATATCATCCTCTGATATAACAACCATATACCTGGAGAAAAGAAACACAAAATGTTTCATGTTAATAAAAGCACTAAATAAATTTAGAGATTATAAAAATAGAGATTTGAATAAAGAAATAACATCATGTCCGGGTTACAATACCTTTCTCCAACCAGTTGACCTAACTTTTCAATTAATCTAACTTTAGTGCTTTGAGTTCGGCATGTTGCGAGAGTATAGTAACGACCTGAGACAGCAACATCACAAACAAAGCAGTGTAGATCTTGCCCAGGTAGAACTGTTCCTGTGTGCGTCACTGCAGTTGTCATTTTAGCTGCAAATGAAAGCATATAAAATCTTCATTTAATAGAAAATTTGTCAAATAAAACAGCGTTAGGTAAAATCTAGCAAGAAGAAAACATTAAGTCGTTCTTATCAACGAAAAAATTGAATTGGAATTGCTGTCAAATAAGACAGTAGTAGCACAAAATCCCCTTCAAAAGTATGAGAGCAAATATCACGTAAATTTAATTTAAAAAACAGCAGACTTTGTTTATACATGCTTTAAATACAAATTAGGAAAATAAACAACCTATCTGAACCTGTCTGAGAAACTGGACCAGATTACTCTGTACGAAAAATTAAAATACGGGAGAAGGTACGAAGATAATGAAATTTGAACGAATGCAGAGAGTCCAGCTGGTTGTGGATAAATATCATACCGTTCTTTGAAGCCAAAGTAAATAAAGCCACAAATTTCAAATGCCGCGTTCGCGTTTGTCGGCTCGGCCGAAGGACTCGAAATGATATCGAGTAGACGCTCCGCCTTTACTAACGTCGAATTCAGCAGCATCAGCTTCATCAGAATAGTTAAAAATGTATTTTTTTAAGGTTTTAGATGCCTCTTGAAAGTAATTTATGAGCCAAAGAGCGTCGCAATTTACTTTATGATTTCGAAATTGAAATATTACAGCTGGCTCACCCTTTTGCTCCCCTTTTCCATCACAATTCAGTGGCGTCATCAGCTTTTCCTTTCTGCTTCGACGACGCCGTGCTGCTACTTGCAGTCAGTGTCCAGTACGCCGTGCAGAAAATCTAAACAACACCGATGGATCTGGATTGAGGCAACTTATCTAATTTTCCGTCTTGATTGACATGGTTTAACAGTGTTGTGTTCATCGTTGCGTGTACAAAAAGCCAACAAGTTCGTGTATTTTAAAGAATTTCACCATGGACCCTTTATAAAAAGTAAGCACTGGGAAACGTTACCGAAGCGCAGTGTTGGCTCGCGACCCCGGGCCCCCGAGTGGAAAAGATTTCCCTGTGGCATGATTTGTGAGGTGGAAGGAGCTAATCTCTTTTGCGCTCTTAATTAGTCTTTTTCTTACCATGAACGTTATATACTCTTGTCGACCACTCTACTTTACCTCGCAGGAAGTATCTTTAGGCTATATAAACTCAGCTTCAAAGGGGCTCCGTCAGCCGCATAACCTCTCTGCTCCAAAAGTCCAAAATCAAAATGTGTAATTATTCGCAGTCTGTATGTAAATACTTCGGTTCCCATTTATCGTTTCGACAAGTTTTATTTGCTTGTGTTTGTCTTTTTACCCTGAATCGTTACATTGAAATTGGGCGGAATCTGCAATGTTATTTAATATGGTTATTTCTGTATTACTATTGCTTGAAGAGTGTCATTCATAACTGGTCCCTATTCATTCCCTTTACACTTCATGCTACTGCTTTCATTTTGCCAAATTCAACATTTCACTAATGTCAAGATATGCCCCTGCTCAGTGGAACTATCATCTAAACCTATAATATCCAAGACTTTCTTTTTCTTTACTTGTAGTGTTATTTCGGTGAAGATAAATTTCAATCCAATTGAGAGGATGATCTATTCAAGTTATGAAGTGATGCTGTCTCACATCCGTATGGAAATACGGCTAGATTGCATTCCCATTGCTCTATGGTATGTGTAATATTGCATTATATTGATTAGTTGCTAGTTATATTTAAGTTTTGTTCATCATCTTGGTACGACATGTGTAAATTACCTAGATCTTTGTTGTTGTTTTTTTCCCAGAAGACTGCTTATGCATCCATAATCCGGATACGGGAGGCACTAGAGCTGCCATTTTATGAATAAATTAAAGAAGACCCAACTAATATGTCTGGTGAAAAAACTTTGATTTCAAAAGACGATATGAGTGCAAATGAAGATGAAACCGTTCCTGGTGAGGATCTCGACTATCAAGATGTTTCATTTTCTGAGAGTACCTCTGTCTCTGGTGACAAAATGGATGATTTAGAGGGTAATTCTGTTAGTTCAAGTAAAACTATTTCTGTTCTGGATGGTTCCTCGACTGACGCAGCCAGAGTTGGTGTCTCAGTGATTGCAAGCACAGCAGATGCCGAAGCTTATTTATTCTCTGAGGCTAATCAGGGTGGGATCATTGATTCTGGGAATGAACTGGGTAGTCCACAGTCATCCTCATTTGCTGGTGAAATTTCGGAGCAAAAGTATATTTTAAGTTCTGAAACGTCCCAAGATGAAATTTCAACTATTCAAGATGTGAAATATGAAGAGAAAGGAGCTATCCTTGACCATGCTGGGGAAGCTAATGAGATGGAATTGAATCAGCAAGTCACTCAAATGGGGGTAATTGGGGACACTGATGGAACAGATGATTTTGAACAAAGTGGGGAAGTTAGCCGGGCTGACTTTACAAACAAAACTGGTGAGGTGATTGAAACTGAAGAAATAGGTGAAGAAGTATTTTATGAAAGTCAAGTCGCAGATGAGAGTCACATTGTCAGTGATATGCTGGATATCAAAGAAAGCCAGAGAGTTGTTGATAATTCAGAAATGGCTAAGATTCACATGGCTGACACATCTCAAGAAATCAATGAAACTCAAGAAGTTGAGCAAGATCAAGAAATTAACGATTCTGAAGCAATTGACAACACTCAATTAGTTTATGAAATTCAAGAAGGCGATGTTAGTCAAGGTGAGGATGAACTTCAGGAAGGTGATGAACTTCAAGAAGGTGGTGAATTTCAAGAAGGGGACGAAGTCCAAGAAGGTGATGAAGTTCAAGAAGGAGATGGAGTTCATGAAGGAGATGAATATCAAGAAGGCGAATTTGAAGAAGGAGATGAATTTCAGGAAGGGGAAGAAGTTCAAGAAGGGGAAGAAGTTCCAGAAGGTCAAGAAGTTCAAGAAGGGGAAGAAATTCAAGAAGAGGAAGAAATTCAAGAAGGGGAAGAAATTCAAGAAGGGGAAGAAGTTCAAGAAGAGGATGAAATTCATGAGGGTGAGGAAGTTCTTGAAAGTGAAGAAGTTCATGAAGGTGACGAAATCCAGGAAGGCGATGAGTTTCAGGATGATGGTGAGTTTCAAGAAGGTAATTCGAGTCAAGAGGAGGTTGGACTTCAAAGAGGTGATGTTAGTCAAGAAGAAGATGATAGTCAAGGTGCTGGTGACAGTCAAGATGTTCTTAAAAGTGAAGAGGTTGTTGGCATTGAACGTGAAGCAGTTGATTATGATCAGGGATCCAATGAAGGAATGGAAATCGATGAAAGGCATAATGTTGTCGAAACAATGGAAATTGATGAAAGACAAGATCGTGAGGAAACCATGGAAATTGATGAAAGCCAGGATGGTGATGAAAGTCAGGATGCTGAAGAAAATCTTGAAATTGATGAAAGTCATGAAGTGGGTGAAACCCTAGAAATTGATGAAAGTCATCAAGATGGCAGTTCTCAGCAAGTTGAATCCTCTGAAATTCCCAAACAAGAGTCCACTGTGCAAGATAACAGTGGTACTCATATTTCTCATGATACTGCTGTTGCTGTGGTTTATAAATCAAACACTGAAAGTCCATCTGACAACATTGTTCCGAAAGAGATAGCAGCAGATTCTGAAGGCAACGGCAGTGCTCTAGAGGAAGCTGTGAGTGAAAGGACTAGTGTAGTTTCTCTTGATGAATGTCAGAGGAGTGCTGCAAATGGTGAGGAAGGTGCTGGAATTTTGAATGTAGATAATGTAAATGAAGTTCAAGCTGAACTATCTGAGATGTCTACAAGACAGCTTCCAGAGAATGCCAACACCGATCAAACGTCAACTGAAGATAGGTCAGAAAATGGAACTTTAGGTGGTGGGGAGGAGGAAGAGGAAAACGACATGGTGGAAGATGGTGATGATATGGGTGAAGGTGATACAGAGGATGATGGTGACGAAGAAGATTTTGAGGATGGTGATGACATTGGTGATGAAGTAGAGGTGGAAATAGAGGACTGTTCTGACCCTGAAATGGAATCTGAAGGTGGTGTGACATATATCATTAGTGAAGGGATGATTGTTGTGGAAGAAAATGACAACTCTGAAGTATTCTCAGCTGATCAAACTGGTAAGAATGTTTCTAATTTTGTTATTGTAATATGTTTTCAACTTTGTTTAACTGCATTTGCTATTTGATCCTAATTTTGTACTTGATTTACTTTTGTTTCTAGGCGTGTCTCCTGAAGAAGAACGTGTTCAATGTGACGATCAAATTGGAAGCATGCAGAAGACTACTCGAATCATTATTAAAATGCCTGCATCAAAAAACAACACTACTGAAGAGGGAACAGAATCTGAAACCATCTGCAACAAGGCACCAGATCAAGAAGCCGATTCTTCAGATGTAGCAAAATCTTCAAATGAAAACCGCATTTCATCTGAAGAATCTCTCCTTTCGGTTTCAGAAAAGAAGTTAGAAACAGGTGACAATCTGAAAGCAAGTAGTACCTTGGTGGCTGTTGAGAAAGTTTCAGTTGGTGCATCTGTATCACGCATAGAAAAGGACCAAGTATTAAAAACTGCCAGTGTTCAATTAGTCGATTGTGTCTTACCTACAGCTGCTAAGAGTATTGCATCAAGCTCTGGAGAGAAATTGATGAAATCTGAAAAAACAAATAAGTCAAATGTTGGCCCAACTACTCGTTCTGATGAATTAACAGATTCCAATATTTCAGTTGCTTCTAAGACATCAAAATCTGATAATCTGACAGGCATTACTACCTCAGTGGCTGAAGATGTGGCCTTAAGTGAATCAGGTAAAGAGCATGTTAAAGCATCTACAAGACAACTCAAATCTGAACCAGAACCACTTAATTTGAATCATGAAAAGTCCACAAAGACTGAAAATACTGAAGGAGACAGAACAATAACAGAGTCAAAGCAGACATCTTCTGCCAAGAACAAGCAAGGGGAGAAGACATCATCAAAAAGTGCTGTGTCCTCTAAGAACAAGAATCAAGGAAAGGTTTCCAAGGTAATTGGTGGTAATAAAGTTGAGAAAGGTCAAGCTGAGCCATCGAAGGAAAGACAGACCACTGGGGGCAGGGATGCTGTAAAACATGCTGCAGTCCACTCGCACAATGCTCCAAAGCACAAAAGCAGTAAAAACAATACTGATGAAAAGACACCTGTTTCAACGAAAACTGCTAAACAAGATACTCCTAAGGATGAGCGACTTTCCAAAGTGGACTCAATCAAGAAGCAGTTGGAATCTAAAGATCTGTCGCGCTCAACCCATACTGAGGTTCAGCACAGCACTAAAGGTTCTGCCTCTTCCAAGCAGCCTGGTGCTTCTAGCCATCGAACACGGTCCAATTCTACTTCTACAAAGGATTCTTCTGTTAAAGAAAAAGATAAAAGAGGGTCTTCCAAAGATGAAGCTACTGAGAAGAAACCTCAATCAGCTGAGGAGATGTCAACCCCTAATAAGACGAATTCTGAAACCAAGGTCGCCCTACGAAGCAGCAGATCTCGTAAATCACAAGCAGATCATGCCACTTCAAGTCAGGCTCAGGAACCTGTAAAGAAAGACAAAGCTAAGGCTGCTACTGAAACCCCTACAAGACCTCGTCAAAGTGAGAGAGTATCAAAGGCGACAGAAAAAGCAATCGCCTCTGGTCTTATTTCAAGAAGATCTAAAACACTTGCTCCTGAGAATAGTAGCTCTGAAACTAATGAGAAGTCCTCCGAAAATAATTCTGAAGATCAGTCTGCATCTCGAAGAAGCAAACGCAAAGCTGATTTATCACCACCTGTCAGTAAAGAGGAAACTCCTTTGAGTAAACGTAGAACAACGAGAAGTGGAGATGCCCAGATATCAGATGAAACAACTCTCACACCTTCTCAATCTGTGAGGTCTGCGCGTAAAAGTAAAAATTTGAAGAGGAAAGCATCAAGCACTGAGTTGTAAGTGAAATTTTTCTGTACAGTATTTTTAGTTAAAAGTAATATCTAGTTTGTGTTTTTGCACTGTAATTTGTTATTGTGTTTTAGGCCTCCTGCAAAGCATCCTCATACAGAAGAGACAGCACCTAGAGACAAAGATCTAGAAGAATTTGTGGCCAATATTTCCAAAATGTGCCGTATATGTGGAACAAAGAATGACAATCTTTTGAATGTCTTTGGGCCTGAGGGGCTCACTATACAACTCTCACATAAAATTCATAACATTCTCCCAATTAAAGTAAGAAGTTTAAAAAACTGTCAGTAAGTGGCATTATTTATCATTACCCACTAATAATTTATTCTTAATTTGCAGATACGAGCAGAGGAGCCATTACCTTCAGGAGTCTGTCATCCTTGTGTTGTAACTTTAATGGCTTGTGAGAAGCTTGTAGAGAAGTGCACTAGCATTGACAAACGTCTTCGTATGCATTTTAACTGCCCCTCAGAAAAATTGCAGAAAGATAAAACTACTCAGTTTGAAGTAGCTACTTCTCAACCACCCATATGTGACAGAACAGAAAAAGTTGTCTCAGTAGTGGTGTCAGAAGTAACCGAAAAGCCTGGAGATATGTCTTCAAAATCAACTGAAATTTCTGAAAAATCTAATGAGCTGATTTCCAAATCTTCTGAGTCACCTACAACATCTACTGAGTTGCCTCTAGAACCAATTGAAGTACCTGTGAAATCTACTGAAGCATCAATTACTGCTGTAGAAAAACCACTTCCCTCACAGAAGCATGTACAACCTACCAGGACTTCGTCAAGGGTTTCAGCTAAAGACAAGCAATTAAAAAAGGTTAAGAAACCATCACATGAGCCATCAAAGCCAACAACCCGATCAACCAAAGAAATGGCATCTACTGCTAAATCTCGTTCTGTACCAAATACTGACTCTGAAGATGCCCCACCTGTCCTCGAAGCTGAGCCCCCTCAGTCGGTAGGAGCATCAAATCAAGAGCCATTAGCTCAGCCTCCAATACTTATCCCTCAGCCTGGCAAGCCTCTGCCTGGTTTGGTTCCTATCCCTGCAGATGATCCTTCTAGTGCAAAGAGGTTTGGTAATACCTATAGAGCACGTATGAAACCTGGGCAGTGGGAAAAAATTGAAAGAGGCCTGGAAGCTATCCATGGAGAAGCGCCTGAGGATGAGCAGGATGAAGCCTCATGTGATGTCAAGCCGCTCACTGGTGCTCAGGCAGAAGAGTTTCACATTGTTGATCTTGACATGAATATGGAAGATGTGCAACCTGGATCAGGACCGGCTGGTGGACAGTCAGGGATGGAATCCATTCATTTAGAAATACCATCTGACACTGCAGATGAAGAGAATGCTGCTCAACAAGCTAGTCCAAAGAGTGTCGTTGATAGCATTCTTGTCGATTGGAGTGGGGATGAGGAGGATGTTACTCCTGTGCAGAAAGGCACTGCTGTTAGTTCTGGGCGACGAGTAACTGCTGCAGCAAGTGGGAAAGATAATATCAATGGTACATCCCAGAAGATCCAAGCCCTTCCTGTACCCTGTCTTTTTGCAGATGATGAGGGTGTCGAAAGTTCATCACAAGTCAAATCAAAACCTACTCCCATCACCATTAAAGAAGAGTCATTCTGGCCGGAACCAGCTCCAGGCACCTCAGCATCAACTACAGAGGTTCCAGCTAGTGATGTTCCATGGAAGTGCTTTGTGTGTGGAAAGCGTGGAAAATCTCTACCTAAATTCCTTGAGCACAAAAAGTTGCACTTGAATGATAGAAAGTTGGTTAGTTGTCCTAAATGTAGTGAAAGTTTCAGCAATGCTGGTCTTCTGAAGAATCACATGAAGGCTTTTCATGGAGATGATGATGATGATGATGTGGTTGAGCAACAACCAAGAATTACGCGGCGAAGGGGTAGACAGGATGACGCAGTTGTGGATGTTGACTTCTCTCCTGCATCAGATGGCCTTTACCATTGCAGTTTATGTCAAAGTGCATTTACAAACATTGAAAGCTTATGCCAACATAAAATTACTCACCAGAAAACTGAAGTTGATGCTTTCAAGTGCAATGTTTGTGGGAAAATCTTTCATCGGTACAATGAATACCAACATCATTTGACAACCCATCAGCCTGGAGCACAGAACATCAATTTGTTCCAATGTGGAAAGTGTGATATGAAAATGGCAAATCAAAAAGAGTTTATTGAACACATTAATTCCCATACAACTGAGCAAACCAGCTTCACTTGTGATCAGTGTGACAAGATTTTTGACACAAAGCATAAACTGAGGAGTCACAGAAGCACTGCTCACAAGTCTACAGCATATGCCTGTCATTTATGTGACAAAGTTTGTCAAAAGAGGTGTGTCTTTGTTTTTGTTTTTCTCTTAAGAAACATCTAGACTGCTGCTGGAGTGCCAAACTTAATGTTAAATCAATTTTTATCTTGATTTTGTTTTCTTTCCAGAATAACACTGATTGAGCACTTACGTAAACATACAGGAGACAATCCATTTGCATGTCCTGTCTGTAATAAGAGATTCAATCGCCTAGCAAACTACAAGGCACACATGACAATCCATGAAAATGCTCGACGTTATGAGTGTCCATATTGTGGAAAGCGCTTTAACCGCCAAAGCATTCAGCAACGCCACATTAAGACCCACACCACAGAACAATCAAGAAAGCATCGCTGCAGAGTTTGTAATCTAACATTTGGTTTGGTAAGTAATGTCTTTTTAATAGCCATGAAACCAGCTTCGTATAAAGAAGTCAATTGTTGATATTCTTGTAGAAGGTAGAAAAGCTGTGTGTCATAGAATATTGTTTATCTGTTTTTCTTTCCTTTTCACAGGCTACTGAAATGTTTACTCACAGAAAACTTCACACTAGAGATGAAGTTGAGCGTGCTACTTGGGAGGATGAAAAACAGCGTTTGGCTCTCACTAGCTTCTCATGTAAGGTTTGTCAAATGCCATTCAATACAGTTGAAGAGGTCCTTAGACACATGCCTTCGCACACAGATGAAGAGAGAGATATTGCTGCCAAGCTTATCAATCCTAAACTTGAATGTGACATTTGTGGTAAAGTTCTGAACAGCAAAAGAACATTCAATGCCCACCGTTCCTCCCACATTGATGGGAAACCTTTTGTGTGCAAAATCTGTTCCAAAGGATATGCTACTTCCACTGGTCTCAATTATCACATGCTGTCTCACACAGGAGAAAGACCATTCCCTTGTACTTTCTGTCATAAGGGATACAAAAATAGTACAGACCTAAAAGTTCACATGCGCCAGCACACAGGTGAATTCCCTTACAAATGTAACAAGTGCAACAAAGCTTTCCGGTCGGCTTCAAGTTTACAGAAACACGGGTTTGTCCATTCAGAAGTCAGACCTTTTAAATGTAGATTTTGTAATATGTCATTTAAAAGGGAGACAACAAAGCATAATCATGAAAGAATCCACACAAATGATCGACGTTACAAGTGCAAAGTTTGTTCAAGAACCTTTATACAGAAGGGTGCTTGCGATGCACATGAAAAGTTGCACTTCAGAGGAGGCACACAGGTGTTCTTAAATGTGAGTGAAGGCTTAACAGCCCAGAGACATGGAGATAATTCAGAGAACTCTCAAGAAATGACTGCATCAACAAGCTCCAAAGCTGAGAAACATGATCTCTTTGAGGATTTTGAAGAGGAAGAATTTGAAGAGGATGATGACGATGAAGATGAGTACATAATTTATGAGGATGAAGATGGTATTGATGATGAGGAAAGAGAGGAAGAAGAAATGTTCATTGACACAGATAACTCTCAGAATTCTATTAAAACAACTGTGATCAATGTACCATTTGATGAACCATCCAAATCCAGCAATGGAGTGGTGGGTTTGCCATCAGCTAACATAACACCCATACCTGTTGCAGTGTCTGGTGATCTAATTCCAAGCATTGGCGACAGTTCTGTTCACATTACACTTCTTTAATTTTAATAATTGACACCTTTTTTCTCTATGATGTATGATTTTGACGTGAAGGTTACTTGTGTTCAATTTTGTTTACTGAAAATTTTTAAGTTACCTCTTAAAAAGGTAACTTAATAGACGGTAACATACCTTTTAGTTCTGCTGGAAAGTCCTATATAAGTGTGTATGTGTGTGCGTGTGTGTGTGCAGTTTATCTGATGTTAATCATTAATAGTGCATTTTTAGTGATTTGTGGTATACTTTTTCATTGATGTAGTGGTTTACATGATTTATTGTAAAATTTATCAAATCAAAGATCAATGCTTAATCTTAATTAATGATTGTTATTGTTTAGGGTTGTAGTCAATGTAAAAGTGTGGAGTCATAGCTGTATAATTTTAATTTTCATCTATTTTATAGAAGATATATAAAAGAATGTTCCAAGAATCTTTCTTGTATGGCAGATGCTTCCCCAGTGTTGCATCTTTCCTTTTTAAATCCGTAGACTACCCCTGACTGCCATATTTATGAGTGAATATGGAACATGGGGTCCTCAATTAAGTGAGTGTTTACCTTTTGAATTTGTAATTTTTCTCTTGCTGTTATAATTAGTGGAATATGTAATTTATCTCTGCTACTTACAGTATTGTAAGTATTTGCCCCACATTCACTAAAAACAGTGATGTACTTGACAAGTTAAAGGTTACTCACTGTCCACTAGTTTTTTTACATAGCTGTGAAATAAATGTAGTGTTTTTCAACTGACTGTTTTCTTTTCTTTTTTTTTGTGTTTGTACATAGTCAACTTTTTTTTATGCAATTTAAAGAAAATCAAAGAATATAATTTTGAAATAGCAGATATATATAATTGGTTATCAACATGTAATTTTTGTGCAATATGCCAGCTAAAAGCTAGCTTAGGTATAGTCTTACTTTACCTTAGAAGTTGAATGTCCTTTGCACTGTCTAAAGCTTTTCCCTCTTCAGACAAAAATAAACTTTACTTAGATTTATTCAATTTAATTCTTTATACCATCCCCAAGTACTTCACACAAACACTATGCATTTGTTTGTTGAATAGATTATTTCACATTGGCAGTCTAATATATAAAGATATTATTCTCTAATACAGTCAAATGCCTGTTGGCAATCCATAACTTTCAAGATGTTTCAACTTTAATTTGCTACAATAATTCAAGCTTGATAACATTGTCAGAAATATGACAATTGCTTCCATTAAATGTGTAATATGATGATGAGGCAATTAATTGTAATTCATCGCTTTGAGAAAATCATGTTTATTCGTCTAGGACTGGCATTTGCGGATCAGAATTTGCATCTTTCAAACCTGTCATTGGAGCATCTGCTAACATACCATCTTGCTCAATAACTATGGTGTGTTTATTACTCTGGAGCACAATGTCTTCACTTATTTCCTGCAAATGAAAGAAAATTATTAAAAATTGCAGAACCATCACACACTAAAATTGATGTCACAGAGTAGACCAAAATTTGTAGGACCACAAGCACAAGAAATATCTTACAGGTGAAATTTTGTGGGGTCTATAGATGAGGAAACAAATTTCAGCCTAATTTGAGACATACATACATCCAAAAGACTTAGGTTGTAATTTTGAATGTTTAATAACCTTCTTACCAATAGGTCAGGTTCGCCAATAACACAGTCCACATCTTGTTGAATCAACACCATATGTTGAACTTCCTCACACTGCAATGCATTGTCATCACCTTGAGAAACTAGAATATTGATTCTGTTTGCATCCTCTTCAGGAAAAGTCTCACTCACTTCATTCCTCCAATTTTTAATGACTGTGACTTCCATGTCATTTGCAACACCATCAGGTATTCTCATATTTTTCGGTTCTGAATGAGTCTTTTCATGCTGAGAACATGAACCCTTTTGAGTAAAACGCCTTGCACAGAATTTACATTCATATGGTTTCTCTCCTGTATGAATGCGAACATGGGTCACCAGGGTTTTTTTCCGTTTAAATGTTGCAGGGCAGTAATCACAAGAAAACATTCTCGTATCTGAATGAGTCACCAGATGGAGACGCAGACTTGCAGCAGTAATGAATCCCATGGAACAAACGCGGCATTTGTATGGCTTCTCTCCAGTATGCTTCATGTGATGAATTTTTAAACTAATTCTAGTCTTGAATCCTTCAGGACAAAGGTCACATTTGAACGGTCGTTCACCAGTGTGGGTGTACATATGATACTCGAGAGCAAACTTTGTTGAATAAACGTTTGCACATTCTTTACACTGGTACTGCGTATTGCCACTGTGTAACAGCATGTGGCGCTCATAATTCTTCTTACTGTAAACCTGTATTTTAATTTTTTTAAATGAAAGTAAAGAAAATCATACTTGACTTACTCTACAGCCTGGCAGGAAGTAAAGAACATTTACTTACCTCTTTTCCACATTCTGAACAAACAAACGCACCACCATCCACTTGGCCAGCTTTCTTAGCTTCGTCAACCTCAACTGCAGTGTGGGACTCCTGTCTATGTTGTGATAACTCTACTACACGATCAAACTTCATACCACAGACCTTGCAAGAAAATCTATCTACCTTAGAAGTCTGAAAATAAATAAAGTAAAATTTCTTTCATTGTAATTGCTCATTAATTAGTTAACATATAGCTGAGGAAAACGTACAGTTTCATTATCAAAGAGAGCTTGTTCAGCATCTTTTTCTTCTTTACTATGCATGGCTCTATGACAATGCATTTCTTCTCTGGACGAAAATTTCTCATTGCAGATTCTGAACAAAATTTTGTCAAAGTCAATGAATAGTTTCCAGTTCAAGATAGGGAGTTAGCTCCAGTTAAGGAAGGTACTTTAAAACACTAACTACGTACTTGCACTGTAGCTTGGTGTCCCCACAAAAACTCTCATGGCGCCTCAAGTTAGATGGCCTATTAAAAGTCTGGCCGCAAAGTGAACATACATACGGCTTTATACCTTCATGTGCAGCCATATGCAATCTAAATCCACTATCTGTAGAAAATTGTTTCCCACATTTTACACACATGTATGGCCTCTCTCCAGTATGTGTTCGTAGATGAATTTTCATCCGAGACCTGGAGATAGTTTTATTAAAACACAACTTAACATTTAAAAATGAAAGATTAGACATTTGAATAATTTGAATACACAAACAAGAGATACCTTAATTTGAAGTTTCTTGGACAGTGTGGGCATTGGAAAGAAGTCTGTTTATTTTTATGTTTATCTAGATGTGGTTGTAAATGTGATTGAGATCTAAAGTGAGCCCCACACACATGACATTTTACAGAATTTGTATGAGACAAAAGGTGCTCGCGAAACAATTTCACTTCTGTAAATACTTGAGGACATGTAAGACATGACAATTGTTTAGGAGTGGGAATAGTCTTGGGGAGAAAAACTGAGTGGCACAAGTGGTCTTTCAGCCATAATTCACTTTCAAAAGTTTCTTTACATCTGGTGCACTCTAATGCCTCGGAGTTTAGAAATGACAATCCAAGACGTTCTTTATGTCTGAGATTGCAATGATCAATTAACCCAACTTTGGATTTTGCCTTCATGCCACAGAATCCACAGCGCCAGTGAGCCTGGAAAGTTTTGAGGAGGAATTTTTAAAAAGAGGTTCAAGATTATGGTGCAATTAAAATTCTTGTTGACACTATACCTCTTTTTTGGCTGTTTGTTTAGTACTGTTCAGGTTCCTTTTATCATAAGTTCTTTTCCGGCTGGACGTATTTTCAGGTTGTTGATTGTTTTCTTTAAGTTTAATTAGTTCATCTTTTCCAATAGAATTCCTTTTCTGAAAGTAGTCCTCATTTTGGGCTTTGTTTTTGGTTTCTAGCAAACCAAATGAATCCTTTGCCTCAGAATGAAATTTTAAATGCTCATTGTACTTGCTTGTTTGATCAGCACTACATACAAAATCACAATTGCTACATTTTAATAGTTTGTCTGAAAGTAACACATAGATTAGAACAGTACAATCGTCTGTCAAATTGTTAAGATAATGTAAAGAACTGTTTCTCTCTTACCAGGGTGTGACTTTATCTGGTGAAGCAAAAGAGAATATGCATCACTGTCAGTGACTTCACAGTGCAGACATCGATACAACTTATGATCTTTATTTGGTTGACTATTGGCTGACTGTTCAGCATCTTCATTTGCTGCCTCACTCTCTATCAACCTAAGAGTCTCTGGTTGTTGAGCTGGCTGTTCAGTAAATTGGTCTGCTTCTCTGTACAGAGCAAATAGATTCAGTGACAGAGTGTTAAATATCAATAATCAAATCATTAGTTTTACCACTTACTTCTCCAATGAAGATTCAAAGCCAAGGGATGGATCACAGTCTTGAACTTCTGACATTTCATAATTATTTAGCTATTGAGATAGATCACAACATTGTCATCCTCAGTATAACATGAAACTGTCGATTGACTGTCTGTCAACTATCAGGCATATCAACTGACAGCCAATCAACAGTAGATCCACAAATAATATGAGCTTATTATCTATATATCAGTACATCAACTAGATCTCTTAGAGACATACCTGAGATATCCCAACAATGTTGCCTGGAAGCATTTGTTGCATTTTTTCATTAGCTTGGACACAGACTTCAACTAAAGAATGAATTGAAGACAGAGTTTCAAGGCATGCTGTGCATACTGTCACAGGAAGGAGGTCAGTAGGTGTTACCTATAAGAATCAGTCTTGTATCAATCGTGCATCAAAACAAGTGCAGTCTTATCATCCTTAAGATGTCTTACCAAAATAGGTAGATGGTTATTAAGAAGATCAACAATGCCTTTGCTTTCCCCAGCAGAATCAAAAACAGGTATTAGCACAGTGTCGGAGGAGGCACATACCCTACACATTCCTTCAAGGCGCTGCTCTTCAGTATTGAACTCGTACTCTACACAACCAACATCTAAGGTGAGAGCAAAGGAAGAATCGTGCTCCATTTCTCAAGTTCTATAATCAAAGTGGAAAGAACTGATCAACAAAATACAAAATATAAATACAAGTAAAACTTAAGTAAAATATAAGCATGGGTATGAGAGCATTCTCAATGGTCGTAGAAGATCTTCTTTGGACACCCACAAAATGAACAGAATTTATTTGACAAGAAATAGGTTACATTTGCCCATCAAGCATTTCCTTTTAGAATGAGCGCTAATGAATAAAAATTGTGGATGTCCATTTAGTCATGTACCTTTGAAATTTTATAAACAAACAAACAATTAACTGTGTTTGGTTTTGAATATTTCAAAACACAAAACAAAATTTTATGCTGCCATAACCAGACGACTCTCTCAAAAACATTTCAGATTCATATTCGTCAAACCTATCCCTGAGTACCCTGTGAAGAGACTAGTATATGCAGACATATCGTCTTTGCAATTCATAATACGTGATTAGCTCTATGCGAGGCTATACGATTGGCATGAGAAAATTTTTGTAGATGCGTTCAAAAAGTGAATATCTACTTTGATAGAGGACCGGTAGGGAAAATACCCTTAGCTCGAGGGAACAGCCTTCTTATTTCTTTGTTAGTATCACAACGTAGGTTAGATGGCGTCGCAGTACGTTCGGTTCTCGATCGATAATGTCTTGAACCCTTTCTCGATGGGGGAAAGCAGGGGAAGTCCCTGTACCAGTTTTTTCGGTGAACGGGCCGATGCGCGTGGGCTTGCCTACTCTCTCCGCCCGTATGGCACCAGCGGGCACTGCCGGCTGTAGCTACAATCGTGAAGTTACAAACAGGGACGTCCGCCTTCTTCTGCGCCTTTCGCGCCTGCACGCCAGTGCGTAGGCAACCCATCGAGCTGCCGCGTATTCGCCTGGACACCCATTCGGTAAGGCGCCATCGTCAGCGACGGTATACAATTCCCCCCCTCCCCCCTTACGCCTCTGCATGCGGCGGTACAGTATCGCCAGAAGATGGCGCAACACCCACCGCGTACAACTACAAAAGTGCCCAGGGTTAATCAGCTACCTGGTATTGTACTCTGTCAACAGTCTAAGTGATATGAGTGTTTAACTTTCTAACTGCGTCAGTTAGTTTCTTCCTCCATTTTTCTCTCTTTTAATAAAACCAGAATTTATTCTATTTTGGAGGCAATAAAGTAAATTTCCCCCAGTGTACGTTTTGATGTAATTTTTGTTTGAAGGATGTGCATATTTTGGAATT
>NW_026267258.1:196068-199009 GCF_000697945.3 Frankliniella occidentalis | reverse complement strand
TATTATTTTTCAACCCGCATTAATAACAGGTTGGGCCGATTTTTATCAACAGTTTGATGCCCTAAAAGAAAAGAAAAAGAAGCAGCAGCAGAAGCAGCGGATCTCTTCATCTTGACTCTACTCTACTCTACGCCCGGCGCGACCACCTCGCGCGCCGTAATGAAGCTCACACACGCACAGAGTCACGGGGCAGCGCCGCTTCAGATGGCGTATCGCACACGCGTCCGCACGAGCACAGCGAGGCGCACGGACACACACACGTGCGCGCGCGCACGAGCCCCAGGTGCACGCGAGGCACGCGCGCCCGCCCGCGTGTCATCTGATGCCCCCGGCAGCCCGCAGGCTGCAGGAGGGCACGGCACACGCTGCAGGACCTGCTGCAGGCCACACAGGAGACCTGATGCAGGCCACAGGCCACACTGCAGGACCTGCTGCAGGACCTGCTGCAGGGCGCACTGCAGGACCTGTTGTAGGGCTCACTTGCAGGACCTGCTGCAGGCCACACAAGAGACCTGGTGCAGGCCACAGGACACACTGCAGGACCTGCTGCAGGGCTCACTGCAGGACCTGCCGCTGCTTTTTCGCCCGTCTCCTTGCCGAAGAAAAGTACTTTCCCATTATGATTCTCAGACAAGCCTCTTTGAGTAAAGCAGCAGCGATACGATGGACGTCGCCGCCAATGAAGAGGATCAGGGGCTTGTCGGAGTATCGGAGTATTGAGACCAGATTGAAAGCACCTTTGCGCCCGCCCCGTCGCCGGCCGGGATCGACAGGAGGCGAGCGGAGGGGCTGCTGCTGGCTGCTGCTCCTAAAACACATTAAATCGGGGACATCGCCTCTGTCGGAAGCCACACCCAGAATAACGACCTCATCTAGCAGCAGCAGCGTCCTCCAGCTGTGGTCAAGTCCGGCAGAGAGGGGGGGGGGGAGGACCAAAACAAGAAGTAACCCTTTGACAAAGCGCCCGATAAATATAGTGGCGACCTGGGGCCTCGGCGGGCCATGAGCGTTCCCCCCGCTGACCGTTTAATCAACGCATAAGACATGAAAACACACTCGATGCGCTCGGCTCTGCCAGGCGTGATAGTTGTGTGTGCGCTGTGCGACGGTAGCCGGCCCACCCCCCACAACCCTCTCTCCCTCCCACCTTCCTTTCTCTGACAGGCACGATTTTTCTCGTGTCTGCGTCGTGGCGCGTCCGTCCCCCCCCCCGCACGGCCCCGCCGTCAGCCGCCCCAGACGCGCGAGCCTCGCCCCCCTGTGAACTCTTATACCGTGAGCCCGGCGGGGAGGTTTATCACCAACACTACGATATTGAGAGAGGCATGCGGGGCCGCGGGGGTTCACAAACATAACAACAGTACAAAAGAAATACAACAGACGAGCGTAAGAAATTCACCCCCTCCAGTGTATAGGGCGCATCATACGAAGAAAAGAACATAGGGTCCACACTGATGAACGCCAACACACGAAATGTAACGAATGTACGCAAGGAATGATCTGAGGAAGAACGAGAGAGACAGAGACCAAGGAAAAAAAACCTCTGACTTGGTCAGTATTTGAACCTCGGACCCTCGGTGCGTGCGCTGCATACGGCGCCGACCGAACAGGTGCTCAGGTCTTTAATGAGTGAAACACTCCGGAGCCTTAATTAAGACGAGCCGGAGGAGCAGAGTTTGTGTCGCTCTCCGCTCTCCCTGGCAGTGCTTGTGTTTTACAGCGCTGCCGACGGGTTTGATTGTAAAATAAAAATACACCACATCGGAGGAAGAGAGAAGAGGAGTATAGAAAAATAAAAGTAAATGAAAGAAAGAAAAAGAAAGAAATGATAGCAGTGCAGCAGCAGCAGCAGCAGCGCTGTGAGCTGGACGTACGGGGCCGATCATTAGAGCGAGTAAACCGGACAGAATAAATAAGGCGTCGGTAATGACTTACTCAATAGGGAATATAATACAGGCGGTCCAGGTCTGTGCTGCCCGTGGCGTGGCTCTGCCGGACAACTAACAAATCACACAGGGGAGGAGGGTGTCCGCGCTGTGCGCCGGGTCCACGCAGTACAGCAGCGTCTCCACCACACCGCCCTGCTCCTCCCCATCCCGACCGCTTGACCGCAGCCCCCCACTCCACTCCCTTTAGGCCCCTCTCAATCCCGCCGCCGCGCGTCCTCACACAACCGCACGCTCCCCCGCCGCAGCCAGCCGGCTCGAATGAAAACGTCAAAAGAATTTTGAAAGGAATATACAACACACCTGGGGCACACTGCGTCCCGTACCGCCCCGCCCCGCCACGCCGTGTGCCCTTGGGCCACTATGGGTTTGGGCCCGGGCGGCGGTGCAGGTGCGCGCACGGCCAGCGAGGAGGATCAAGACGGAGGAGACCATACGCTCGTCACTTTATTTCTACACTGCTTTTTCCTCTGCCCATGACTTCAGTCTATGACTCTAATTTTTTTCTCTTTTTCTTCTTTTTCTTCCCCGCGCGCCGACTTTGAAAACTATGGGCACCACCGATACATCACCGGTGCCAAGGTAGTATGCCAGGCCAGCTCGCGCGAGCGAGTAGAGTGCGCTCTGTGCCCTGATTATCATGAAGGGAACCGCTACACACATACGGTACGGGCAGCGAGAAAGCACAAGCAGAACACACTTTTTTTTGGTATCCCTCTCTCCCTCCCCCTCTCTCCTCCTCCCTCCCTCTGCTTCTCGAGAGAGAGATACCGGAGAGTCGAGAAGCTTTCTAGCAAAGAAAAGAGGGGGAGTAATTTGTCTAGAATTTAAACACAATTTGTGCGGAGCAAAAAGAGAGGAAGAAAGAAACATCATCAGTCTTGAGACGGCGGCGTTGTGCCTGGGCTCGGCTGGGGCGGCGGCGGCGGCGCGGTGTGGAGCTGGGGGAGCGGACGGACAAGAATAAGATGATTGGTAGGTGGAGTGAGGTTGGG
>NW_026267258.1:192952-196018 GCF_000697945.3 Frankliniella occidentalis | reverse complement strand
AATTATATTTTTTAATACATCACAGCCAATTTTAATTCAAACCAATAGTACAGCAAGTCAAATGTCAAATGTAAATATGTCAAGTTACATATATTTTCTTTCTTCTTCTTCTTGGAACTTCCTGTACCCATGGCTTGAATCACATATAAAAAAACAACAACAAAACGGACAAAACAGTAAATCAAGCCGTCCATAGGACGTAAACATCTATAATATATCTAGATCTCTTTTTCAAACTGTACACAAATTTAACATGGTACATTTACACAAGCTATGTAGATACTACATAGACAACAACATACATTATATACAAATATTTCAGACTACTTATATTTATGTTCATATTCTTCACAAAGGGATTAGAATGACTTAGGCAGGGCATGTTATAATGAAAAGGTGTGACAAATTTCAATATTTAGTATGGCGCATGATGAGAATGTTATACAGATTACAATGAAGCCAAAATTGGTAAAGAAACAGTCTTAACAGCCGGTTAAAGATGTGCAATAAACATATTTTAATTCCCTACAATGGAATGTTTCAGATGTCAGACACCTACTGCGTTCTAACTATTAATACTGAACAGAGAAAGTAATTTATAGCTTGACCAATGAGTAAACAAACGGCGACATGTCCGAAATTGAAAACTGAACCGCACACACACACACCATTTAAATGCACAAGTCGCCCCGACACGGCGCTGCGCTCAACAGCAAGGCGTGCACACGGCTGCGGCCGCGTTTGAAACGTTTGAAACAATGCGCTTGCGGCCGGTCACTCCCTCTCCCTCTCTCCGGCTGCGCTGGGAGAGGCAGAGGGAGTGAGAGAGTAAGCGAGGGAGAGAGAGAAAAAGAGAGAGAGAGAGAGACGGGGCATGCACCCATCACTTGCAGCGCAGCCACGGCCCTTGATTGCGTTCCTCGTCCCTCTCCAACACAACACGGTCGTGGTCAGGCGCAGCGCAGCGCAGCCGGCCGGGCCGCTCGAGGGAATGCACAAGCACAATTGTTCCTTCGGCCAGGCACAGGCGCTGCCCTTGTCTGTCCCCGCGAGTCCCCTGGCAGGGCTGCACTTTAATTGTGAGTCAGGGCGGGGCGTGGCGGGGCGTGGCGGGGCGTTGCAGTCCTTTTCTAACAAGCAGGCGAGAGGGAGTCCATCCCACTCGTTTACATATCACAAATATTCCCAGGCCCGGAGCCCGGGTTCGTCCGACCAGCACTCGACTCGGAGCTGATCGGGGCGTCCATCCTTGTCAGTCAGCGTCCCTCCGAGGCCTCCGGGGCGTCCGGCGACGGCCCGCGACATTGTCTCTGGCGTCCGTCAGCCCGCGACCCCCTCTGCCCCCTCCGCTGCTGCTGGCGCCGGGGGGCGGACCGTCAGACGTAGTCTGAGGGCACGGCGCTGTCGTTGGGCGCGAGCTGCTGCAGCTGCTGCAGCTGCTGCGCCGGCATCTGGATGTGCTGCAGCTGCTGGAACTGGCGCTGCAGGTGCTGGTGCGCCAGCTGCCGCCGGCGCGCAGCCTCCGCGGCCGCGGCCGCCGCCTCCCAGTGCGGGTTGACCTGCAGGCTGAGGCAGGGCATGCCCACGCCCACGGCCTCGTAGGTGCGGTCGGGCGCCGACAGGTCCGAGTAGTACGCCGACGAGGGCGCCGACGGCGTGTCGGGCGCGGCGAGCTGCGCCAGCGGGCTGCCCGGGGCGGCGACCTGGAGGCCCTGGCCGCAGTGGCAGGGCGGCGACACGCCCGCGAGGGGCGCCGCGTTCTGGTACTGGTAGGCGCCGCGTCCGCCCAGGCTCGGCCGGTCCAGCTCGGCGTACAGCGCCTCGTCGCTAGCGCCGCCCGAGTAGGCCAGCTCCTCCAAGGTGTAGTGGTTCTCCGGGGCGGGGCCCTTGCAGGTGGGGCCGCCGGCAGGGGCCTCGCGCCGCCTCCACGGCCACTGGGCGCCCACCCCCGACCGGCCGCGGCCCCTCCACAGCGCCAGCAGCGGCCCGGACACGTCCTGGGGGCTCAGTGGCGTGGGGCCCACCCCGGCCTCCTTGTCCTCGCCGCCGACAACCACACCCCCGCCGGCCAGCGGGCTGGTCGGCGCCGACACTCGTCCCGCGTGCGAGCGCCCCACGCACAGGGTGCACAGTCCTGGAGGGGCAGAGAGACGCCGTTAGCAAAGGCAAAAACAACACGATAACACAACAAGATCGCCTCGCATGCGAACACGCGACTCACCTGCGGAACCAAACCCCGCCAGCCGCGACCTGCAGTGCAGCACGGTGACCATGACGGCCGCGCCGATGGCCGCCGACAGCAGCGACACCACGGCCAGCGTCATCATCCAGCTCAGCTCGGCTGCCGTCTCTGCTGCAAACAAGAGAGCAAAAAAGCGAATCAGACATCAGTGAGGGACTCTAACAAGCATCCAGGGCCGGGCCAAGGGCCGGGCGAGCGGGCCACCGGCGGAGGGGAACCCTGGAGACCACAGACAGTGTCAGCAAGAGGACCCGCCAGCGCGGCCAATTTCTACCGTTTCCATTTCCCGACCTGAGAGACATTTTCATGACCATTGTCCGAGGGTCCCTCACTTCGATCTTCCGTGCCGCGTACAGTGAATAAGTGATTAAAAGTTAACAAATGACCGAAAATGGACAAAACGTGACTGAAATTGATTGAAAATGACTTCAACTCGGTTAAAAGTGACTGAAACATGATTGAAAATGGGCAAAAATGAAAGTGACTGAAAATGACCGAAAACGAAAGCAGCTGAAATTTAATTGTGTTCAGTGATCAACAACAGTGAGGGCCCCCTCGCCATTGTCTCGTGCGGGGCCGTGTGCGCTGCTCTTGTTCCCCCCCGCCCCAACTCCATCTCCGCCTGGAATGACTTTTTGTCCTAACGGCGCCGCCGCCGCCGAGAGCCCCTGCGCTGCCGGTGGCGGCGGTGCGTTCAGTGACGGGCAAAAGGGCCGAACCGACACCTTTATGGCCTGGCGCGGCCTTTCCGAGAGCAGAGCGAAAAACGCCGCCGCCGCCGCTGCGCGCCAACATGGCCCGCGACCTTTACCCCCCCCCCCTTC
>NW_026267258.1:189827-192061 GCF_000697945.3 Frankliniella occidentalis | reverse complement strand
GCAACACTGGGGGGGTATTAGCCTTTACACTCGGCATTATATATTCCTTACAAAGCCTCTACGTCTGTGGTGCTGCATAGCCGCCCTAAAGGAAGTGGGTCACACCACCAACAACACAACCGGTCTCCGCGCATCGCCAATATTTTCACGTATTTTTCTTCTTTCCTCCCCGCGCCGCCGCGAGCCCCCCGCCCCCCGCGCCTTTGCCCACGCGGACAGTGAGTAAGAGGTCATCATTCCGCGCGCTATCGCCCGCCTCGCGCGCTATCGCCCGCCTCGCGCGTTACGGTCGCCTCGCCCGCCGCCGTCCCATCCATCCGTATCATACCCGCGAGCCGCGAGGTGGTCGCGGGACTGCTGGCCTACGGCGGCACCGACACCACCAGCGACTCAGATTCCTCTCCGAAATATTTCTCAGCCGTCGGTGCTGCTTATCCGTATCTGAATGAATCATCGCGCGCCGCGGCCACCGCTGCTGCTGCCGGTCCAGCGAGGCGCGAGGCGGGGCGGGGCGGGGCGGGGCGCAGCAGCAGATGACAGCGCGTATCAGCTGACACTGTTTTCGCCGTGTAAAGGCCTCCGTGCCGCCGCGCCGCGCCACGCAGCCGAGAGCCTCGCGTAAATCAACGACGGCGAGGCCACCGCACCTCCTCTCCAGTTTCGCGCAAAACGGCAAAACAGCCGCCCCGTTCCACCTCGCCCCGCCCCTGGTGGCGGTGAAGGAGAGTGCTTCGACCCGACCGGGCCGGGCGGTCGCGGTCCTCTCTCGCGGTGTGTGTCGCCAGCCCGGCGCGCGTGGCGTGGCGTGGCGTGGCGTGGCGTGGGGAGGTCCTCGCCGCACACCGCGGCGGAGCGCGAGACGGCAGTCATGAGCTCGCCCCGGCCTCTTGAACTCCACCCGTTATGTGGTCGCGGGGAGGACCTCAACCTCCTCGAGGACCTCCCGGGTGTCGTTACCGTCATTACCGTGTTACCTCGTGATATTTATTTAATTTCCCCCGGGCCGGAAGCTAACGCGCGAAAAGGGTCGGCACCTCCCCGTCGGCGTCCTGGAAGGTCTTGCTGCGCGCCCCGGTGGGTGGCGGTGCGGGGGCGGCCACCCCCGGCGCCAGCTGGCGGCGCGCCGCGGGTGCCAAAACGCAGGCAGGAGGGCGAGGAGGGCGGGCGCTGGGCCGCCGGGGTCAGGGGATGCGCCTCGCCGGCCCCGCCGGCCCTGCCCGGCCAGGAAGGAACCGAGGGAATCTATTCCACGGCACAGCTGATGTGCGTGGCAGGGCGCGGTGCACCGGGGCGGGGCGGAGCGGGGCGGCGAGGGGCGCGCGGTGCGTTCTTCTGGGTGGTCTCGAGGCTGGCTGGCTCCCTGAGCGCCCGCCCCGCCCCACCCCGCCGCGCCCCGCTGCCCCTCTGCGCCAGCTGCCACCTCGGCCACGGCCGCCCGGCCCGGGCGACTGCAGGTGCATCATCGCTCCACCGCGGTCCCCGACCTGTCCTCCGCGACTCGACTGTGTGACGTTCAAGGAGGCCGTGTGTTCCAGGAGCGGGCGCGGCAGTCGGCGACGTCGTCGTCGTCGTCACCTCCCCAGCAGCGTGACGGCCCGCTCCGGTCCGGTCGAGCACACCGTGACCGCTAACGGCCCCAGCCCTGCCTCGCCCCACACACACGTCACACGTGACGAATGGATCAATTAAGACCTGCTCCCTCCACGTTTGTTGTCACGCGTGACTGCGCGAGGATAGTAATTATAAAATAAGCCTTTTCTTTTTGCCCAGCAGCAATGAAGTGCAGTGAATAAACGTAGACGCGACATGTTTGCGCGCGCACACACACACACACACTAACGCAGACACTCGCACACGTTTTCATGACTTCCTGGGCCCCGCCTGTTATGAAACGGCTCCGTCATGAAGCAGATAAGACCTGGTCGCGGAGCAGGGGCGCGCGGAGCAGCAGCAGGAGCCGCGCAGCTGCATCCCCGCGCTCCTGGACCTGGACCGGCCGTGTGTACAGGGAGGACGACGCCTCGGCACAGGCAGGGAAAACTGGTTTGTTGTTATACTTTTGGTAGCGCCCCCCTCCCTCTCCCTTCCCGCCTCTCCTCTCCACCGGCCCGAGATAACGCCTCACACTAATGAAGATCTTCCCTGAGGTAACTCCCCTCTCCCTCTCCCTCCCCACTTTTGACCGCCCGCTCCAAGAGGGGTCACCTGATATCCTCCACAGCCCCAACCCCCTC
>NW_026267258.1:178249-185312 GCF_000697945.3 Frankliniella occidentalis | reverse complement strand
GGGGGCATCGCTCGGGGGAGAAAGGGATGGCGAAGAAGGCTTAAGAAGGGCCCAACATCGCCGCCGGTAAGCAGCGCGGGAAGTGGATTTTGGACACGCATCAACAAAAGTACACAGTGGTGAACGCCGACACGCTTGTGGCGCAAGAGTATATAGCGAGCCGCTGAAACCATTTCGACCGGCAGAAGCAAGAGCTAGAGCAAGAGCTAGAGCAAGAGCTAGAGCAAGAGCTTAAGCAAGAGCTAAAGCTAGAGCAAGAGCTAAAGCTAGATCTAAAGCGGCCTGTACACAACTCGGCTGGCGCTGATGGAAATAGTAACCCAATCAGGATTGCGCTTTTTGCCGCGCTCATGCAGCCCCGGCCAGCGCCATGCGGGACACGATCCTTTACGACGCACTCCGCGAGGGGCGCAGCTAGCTCCTGCTCGGCTGGAGGAGCACGGCAGCCAGAACAATCTGTTATTCCATTATTATTGCCATTATTCTGATGCTGCCTGCCCCAAAGGAAGAATGCCGCGCGAGCATATCAGTTTCCCATAGCATCCGGGGTGTGTTTGTTGCGTGTGTGTTCGTGTTGTATTGTTGTTGTTGTTGTTGTTTGCGGGAGATTACTTGCGCGCGAACATTGGTTGGGATTATCTCCGACAGAACGGCGCGACCGGTAAAAATAAATAAACAACGTGAGAGAGAAAGAGCGAGCGAACGGCAGCACAGTCGGAGTCCACACGCGCGAAAATTGGACGCGTCGGGAAAAGAGTGAGAGAGAAAAACGCGCGCGGCGAGTTTCGGGAAAGGGGAGGGAAGGCTAATGAAACGACAGTAAGTTACGTTCCTGTACGGGCGCTCACACACGGGTACAGTCACCCAAAAATTATGACCACGTGGCCTCTGGGTCGACGTTGCTGCTCGAATTGAACCTCAGACAGCAGGTTGGGATGGGGTCGGGGCGTTGCCGGCGGCGGCTCTGGGCTTTTGGGGCCTGCCTCCTCCTGCCTCTCCGTCAGACCCACACGGTCAAGGTGAGTGCGAGCGGGACAGAGGGAAGGAGAGAGAGAGGGGCGGGGCGGGGGAAGGACTCGAACGCCTCGGCTGGGCCTCTCTTCTCCTGGTCGGACCGGGCCGGGCCGGCCAGTGGTACCAACCTAGGGGCGAGAGAGTCAGGTTGGGCCTGACCGGGCTAATAGAGTTGTTTTCAAAGGAAGTCCGCCTCGGCAGCTTCGGTAGGATAAGAAGCAGGGGCTGCCACTACCGCCGCCTCCTCCACCGCCGCCGCAACGCCGCCGCAGCGCCATTGTGAACAGGTGATGTGTGAGAAGGATGTAATGACGGTCTTTGTTTCACAAAACAACAAAAAGAAGAAACGGGGTCGCGCTGGTGGCGTGGTGCAGGTATCAAACTGTATCGGCGCCAATCGTACCGATGATCAAAAACTAGAACACAAGCTTGGGTTGATGAACGTATCCAAAGAATAACGCACAAAAAACACCCTACCACGTTTCATGCAATTTCTGCCTGGGCGTCACAAGACTTGAGTGCTTTTCTCTTGGCGGAAACCTCCGCGAATGATGACTAAATTATGCCAACGTTTTGGGGAGCAGCGGAAGACTGAGGGGGCCGCGCGGACCCCTCCGGAGGGGGCGAGACGGACAGACAGACTAACTGGAAGGCCTGATGGCTTCATTATTGGCTCCGCCGACGAAATTGGCAGAAATCAGCAGGTTGTAACAGCGGGGTCGGGTCGGGCGGCGGTGGTGCCGGGTCCGGTCGGCGCTGTTTCGTTTGGTTCGCACAGTACGCATCCTCCCAGCAGGTGCCTGATGAGTCCCGGGGCCCTGCATGAGGAGGGAGGCCAGGCCAGGGCCTCGGCCAGGGCAGGGCAGGTCAGTGTGGGTGCGCCCCGTATCACCGAGCCATCTGACAGATCATCTCGTGTCCTTGTTTCCAGAGAAGAGAGCCGAGGAGCCCCTCACACACCAGCAGGGGTTGATCGAGACAGAAAGAGACGGGGAGAGATACAGATAGCGCCTTGCAGTGGGAGGGGTAGGAGGGGGGAGGGGGGGCATGGGAAAAAATATTCCGATACGCCGAGAGGGAGAGAAAAATAAGAAGAAAACAAGCCTACATTTGTTCCTCGTCTCTCTTTCTGCTCCGCTCAGAGACACACAATGAGGTTTAGAAAAGCCACAGGGGGTCGTTTGTTTCTCCTTTATAATTGTATCGCAGGCAAGGGCAGCAGGGCCGAGCAGGCCCGGGCGGCGGCGGCGCCGACCCACTCCAATCGGGCGTGCGCGCGGAGTTTTTGGGGCGGTTGCAGCAGGTCCAGGTACACACACGGCGGCGGGCCCGGCGGCCCAGTATGTTGTTTGGACTCGAGCCTGCGGGGGCGGAATAACGCGCCCAGTATGGCGAGCAAGCGAGCCGCGAAACGACACAATATCGCAATCGAACGACTGACTGTTGTTGCCGTCCGCCGGCATCCACCCGGTTATAATTGCGAATATCTACACATTGAAGGGTGGTAGTTAGTTGAGCGCGAAAGGCGGCGGCCTGCATGAGCAGCCCGAGAGCTCGCCCTCCGTGTGCAGTGAGCAGCAGCGCTTTACAGCGGAATCTCAGCTGCTCGGCCGGTTGTGTTTCTCGCTTGCTCGTATACTTGGTACTTACTATACTCTTTCTCCCTCTCACACACACTCACTCCGTTCGGAATGTTCCATCTAGAGCCAGATCTAGAGAGATATACGCCCGGACGGTAGCCGCGCGCGGTGGCCTGGTGGTGGGCCCCGGCGGGCCCCGGGGGGAGCGAGGGGGTGGGGGTTCATAACCTTCCTCCTCGGGCCGGCAGTGGGAAAGAAGACATAAAACACGAGATCGGATTGAAACTACCGATCAAACGGCTCCGGGCTTATCTCGCGAGCCCGACGGGCGCGTCAGTGGAGAGAGAGGAGAGAAGGAAGGGAGAAGGGGGTTATAATCGCCCGGTCAGAAGCGCGCGGAGCTGGAGCGGGCAGGGGGCGGTCGTACACAACTAGACTTGAGTCGAATAAATCAAGAGATTCACTTGAGCCCCACGTGATAACCGGCGCGCAGTGCAAGCAAAAGCTCGCACGCCATCATTATTATACGCAGAGAAAATAAAATTGAGCAATAAGCGCCGCAATTTGCGCGACGAGGCGCGAGATTCCCCCTTGCTCCTGTTCCGAACTTTCTTGTGTTCGGGAGATAGAAGTTGAGGTGTTTTTGCAGAGTAGTCTTATATCGCGGGTCACGGACGCGTCATGTGTGCTGCCAGCCGCACCGCGTGGCCGGGCGGGCCGTGGCGCTGCTGCTGTCAGCTTCAAGGAACAACATAATTTAACAGCTCACGCCGTGCGTAAGCGCTTACGCGCTGCGTGCAGTCTGCCGCTATATCTGTCTGCGGCCGTCTCTCTCTCGCACGCCATGCTAGCCTTCGGTCAGGTCAACCAATTATCGGCCGGGTCGGACGCCCGCGGCGGGGGTGCGTGGCGTGGCGTGGCGGGGCGTGGCGTGGGCGGTAGGGCCTAACTAACGCGGCCGGAGACCTCAACGCGCGAGTGCAGCGACAGGGCAGAGCGAGGATGTTCCAGCCTAGGCGAGGGCTGCCAGAAGTCCGAGGCTGCGTTATAGCGCTGCATAGGCGATGGCCAGGTGGGCGCGTGGCGGCCCGCCCTGTAGTGCCCTGTTGGGCCCCGAGGGCAGGGGCGGGGCGGGGTGCGGTGGTGGGGTCGGGCGTAGCGCCGCCGATTCTGGGTGGGCCTGCCCGCTGCTATAGCCGCCCTGCCGGGCCACAGCCAGACACCCCGCCGCGGCCCGTAGGGCAATGAAGAGGTACCCAGCACCACCCGAAGGTACCGGTAGCACAACCACCGACAAATTAATAGCCCACCATTATTAGGCGGGACAGGCCGGGGAGCTGCGGGCCCCAGGTGCACGCGCGGCGCGGGGGTCGTGGCGGCGGTGGTGGTGGGCTGGGGTGGGCCTCGCCGGGCCCCCGGGGGCGGCAGCTGCAGTGCTGCGCTGGGCCGGGACAGGAGGGGTGTCGCCTCCCGACCGTCTCATTACAGGTCACAAGCCGCATCACGCATGTTTAACGATCATCGGCGGCAAATTTTTGAAGAAATACGAAACACGAAATTTTTGAAGAAATACGAAACACGAAACCCGTCATTACTGTACCACCAAACAACTACAATGCATTTAATTCACCGTAAGTTTAAAAAAAAGACAAGCTGACGGGGAGACGTTAGTCTAACCCGGCCTGATCAGTCACTTGTCGCACGCAATTATTGGAATCGCGCAAAATTTTAATTGCGCACAGAGCGGCACCTGTGAGGGTGCGGCTGACCAGCATGAGGCAGTAAAACGAGTCCTAATTATTTTACAATAATTTCCTCCTCATTACCCCACAATGCCCGCATCAGCCGCCGCCATCGCGCGAACTTCGCGACGGTTACATAAATATTTTGGTTAATTGGAAAGAAAAGTATTTTCTTCCCTTTTCGTTTCTTATTATCGGTTTCCGTTTGACGCGGACACAGGGAGGCGTGTGTGTGTGTGATACGGCAATGAATTACGCCGCTTTCATATCATCTGTTTACGGCCGTACAAGGCGGAACATACGTGGCAGCGTACGTGGGACAGTACGGGCTGCAGTACGTGCCCCGCGGGAGGGAACGGCACGGCGGCGGCGGCCAAAGACAAGACAGCCAGGGAAATCGCCTTGCTCGCGGCGCTCTGCTCAGCCGTTGTTTCCGAAATGCTTTCTCTTTCCGCTTTCCGCCCAAATAACAGCAGTTTCCTGCCGCGGACGCTTCCTCCCTTATTGCTGCCGTCGTCCATCAGACAGCTCCATTATCAAGTTGCTTCTTTCTCACTCTGTTCTGAGGAGCGCGATAGAGAACGAGTGAGAGATGGAGGGAGAGAGAGAGAGAGAGGGAGGGAGAGAGGGAGAGAGAGAAAGAGAGGGGGGGGGCGTAAAGGAGGGATGATAGACGTTGCCGTGCGAATGGCACAGAGGGACGACACTGTGGCTCACATGAACGAGCAGCCATCATCTATCATGGGGGAGAGGGAGGGAGAGGGGGAAGGGGCTTAACTCGACGAGCCCCGGGCCCCGGGCTCCACCCGCGCCGCCAATGAAGCCGTACTGGAGGCGCGCGTACCGCTACACTCCCACCACCACCAATATGAGCTAAAAATAATGGAATAAAAAAATGTAAATAAAATAAAGAAAAAAGAGAGGCGAAGGGCCTTGCCGGGCCGGGGCCTTTCCTGCCGGCCCCGGTCCACTCAGAGAGGATGTAGCGGGCAGAAGGCCCCGGGGCGCTCCGGCGGGAGAGAGAGAGGGAGGAGAGAGAGAGAGCGGGGAAAAGGGGGGGGGGGAGGACTTGAGCCCCAGCGCGTCGCCGACGCCTCCCGTGTGGACGACGACGTCCTCTGCCGGCCGCGTCGTCGGCGGCGCGCCTCCACAAGTCGATCATGTTTCACCCTGTGAAGGACACAACAGTCAGCCACCCCACCCTCCGCCGCTCCCCCGACCATACCACCGGCCCACCGGCCTTTCGCCACACATTGTCGATGACCGAAGCGTGATCGATTTCCCTGTCTTCCCGAACAGCGTCGCAGCTTCGGAAACGCGCGGGCGTCGTCGTCGTCATCATCGCCTCCTCGGCGGGACGCATATCGTCGCGATAAAGTACAAGATTATTGAAGGAATCCCGCGAGGTGCGCGGTGGAGGTGGTTGGTGGTGGTGGCTGGTGGTGGTGGAGGTGGGGAGAGGGGTACAACAGCTTCATTACATTCACCGCAGGGAGCGCCTCGCCTGGCCTGCCCGGCCCGAGGCCTGCCCGGCCGGGGCGTGGGCCCGACCCCCTGTCCATCACGGCGCCGACAGTCATCATCGCCACCACATCGGAATGCCTCCATATCTTCTTCTTATCGGGGCGCGAGCACGCGCTGCACGTCGAGCAGTGCGAGTCCCGTCTCCGTTTGAGTGACCTGGCCGTCAGCCGTGCCCTGCCGGCCCTGCCTGCCCCGCGGGGGCCACACCGCGGCCCACGCCCCCGATGCCTCATTTTCATATTTCCCGCCCCCCGGCCCCGCCACGCCCCGCCGCTAGGGCGTTCCTGAGGGTGTTCCGGAGGGCGTTGTCAGCGCAGAGGAGACGCCCAGGCCAGGGTCAGCCGCCGCGCGCGGAGTTGTGCATCTGATTTGAATAAAGGGCCGAGCGAGCAGCGTCCGGTACTGCCCTGTTACTGTCCCGGCCGAGGTGGGGCGTGGCGTGGCGTGGGGTAGCGGGCGACGACGACCACGCTGATACGACCTGCTGATGCATATTGCGAAAATAATTGCACGCTCTTTTTGCAGCCACCACAAACCACCACCACTACCACCACCTTACTCACTTCCCCGAATAAAATGCAAGAAGTCCCCCATCACCCCCCCCCCCCACCTCTCTCCACCTTGCACCTCCCAGCAGGGCTTTGTCAGCTTTACGACCTGCAGCAGCCATGCGAGGACTCTCCTCGAGGACTCGACACCCATTCCTTTCTCCTTTTACTCCCCCGTGTGCCAGCGCAATCATTCTGCAGGCCAATCAATGTTATTTCTCCGTTGTCCATTTTTGGACCCGTGTGCCTCTGCCCTGACCACCATACACCCAACCCTCGCAGAGAAAATGTCTTTTATTTAATTCAGGTGGTTTATTTATTCCGGGGGACGAGTTTATTTTTCCATCTTGTATTGCGTCTTGTTTTCTTTTACAGGCTATGAGTGCAGAGGACATTTCACTGACCCCTCCTAAAGGGCTGCGGCGGTATGCAAGGACGGAATGCGACACGCACACACACAATGCTTCTCTCCCTGCTTGTGCGCGACTTTAAATAAAACCAAACTAAAATAAATGTATAAAAAAATAAGGAAATGGGAAAAAAACAACACACACACAAGACACGTCGGTGTGTAACGCTACAGTGGTCACGCTTCGAGGCGCCAACAAGCGCAAGGCATGCACGCCAGGCCAGCGTTACACCGGCGCAGCGCGGG
>NW_026267258.1:172429-173114 GCF_000697945.3 Frankliniella occidentalis | reverse complement strand
CCATCCACCTTCTGGTCTCGGGGCCCCCTTCAGCTCCCTGGCTCCGGGACCCCGTAGTGTCCCTTTTCCCACCCTCAGTCATCGGGGAGCCCTGTAGGCCCCGCCACGCCCCAGCCCCGACACCATGGGAAACACACACACACACTACGCACTCACACACAAAACCTATACGGGCGCGCAGCGGGGCCGGGCGGATTTGTCAGCCGAGTCAGGTGAGTCTGGTCCGGGAGGACAAGTGGCAGCCCCCGGGCCCCAGCAGGGCGCCCCTTTGCACGGACACGGACGGCGACAAAAGACAAGTCAGAGCCAAGCAAGTCCACCCCCGCCTGGGCCGGCCCCGGGCCCCGGCCAATGCTCTTCACTCCTGACCTTTTGCTGCCGTTATTAGAGTCCTTTTATGACGTCCCTCACTGTTATCCACTCGCCCTGGCCTGGCCGCCCCATAGTAAATATACTTGCTCTTCGTCTTCTTCAATAATGATAATAATAATGATCGCACGAAGAATAATCATAATGACGAGCCGCATCAGTAAAAAGTGAGAGCGAGCGAGACGGACGTATGGAGGAAGAGGAATACTTTTGCGGAACGCGCGACAAGCAAGTTAAACCGATTGGAAAGGGCATCAGATGTTGGCATCGGTGGTGCGCCGCGCCATCCAGAGAGCCAGCAGCAGCAGCGGCAGGG
>NW_026267258.1:171739-172379 GCF_000697945.3 Frankliniella occidentalis | reverse complement strand
GGGGGGGGGCAGGAGATGAGAGAAGGAGGAGGAGGAGGAGGGGAGGGAGGTCCAAAGGACATGGACGACAACAAGCATTGCAGTGCGCGCTCGCTGTACGGGCCGGACACAATGCAGAGGAGGAGACGAGTATGAGAAATAAAACAGTCGGACGCGACGACGAAAACACGGGCGAGAGAGAGAGGGGGGGGGGGCAGAGGAGGAAGGGTAGTGAGGCTTCGGCAGAGAGAGTTATGGGGCGTGCTTGTCGTGGCGGCCGGGCCGCAGGAGGAGGCCGCAGGGGACCGGCCGGGGCGGGGCGGCCAGAGCGGGGGTCATCCCCCATAAAGCGGCCGTGCCCTGCGCCCTGCGCCCAGCGGCCCGCAGGACCCCTATTCGTGTACACAGGGCCCTTCAGTACCAAACGCCACGGCGAGCGGCAACAGTTACACGGAGGGAAGAGTTATTACGGCACAGGGACAACATATCCTCTGGGCCGAAGCCGATCGCGCGCCAAAAAGGATTCTCTTTCTCTTTTATTTTTCTGCACAAATAATGACGAAACGAAACGACTTCCCCGAAATGTTTCGCGCGGCGACGGCGGCGCGGCGGCAGGCTCGATGCGGGGGCGCTCTACGGCTTTGTGGGGGCGGGGCGGGGG
>NW_026267258.1:168859-170235 GCF_000697945.3 Frankliniella occidentalis | reverse complement strand
CGGGGGAGGGAGGGGCCAAGGGAGAGTACTTGTACGGCTTTAGGCTGCTGTCACTGCTGCTGCGGGGACAGCAGAGTGGAGTCGAGCGAGGAGCAAGAGCCCCAGCGGATAGGAAAAAGAAAAAAGAAAAAACAGGGGAAAACTGAAGATAATAAAAGAGGCATGATACTAGTGATATCCGTAAAACAGCGAAATTGTAAAATGTAATCCCTTTGCATGGTTGCAGCAGCAGCAGCAGCAGCAGCAGCAGCAGCAGCAGCAGCAGCAGCCCATGCGCTGATTGACTGGACGGGCAGGTCGAGTTTAATGGACGCCGCTCCGTGCGTACGGTTTTAAGACGTCCAATTCCGTCGGTGGTTTTACAGACCGCGCGGCCCCGTCCACAATAGCTTAATCCGTCACCTGATGGAGAGCCCTCCCTCTCCCCCCTCCCCCTCTCTCCTTTCCTCTTCCTTCCCTTCCAGGTCCGTTTTACGCGCTCGATCCAGGCGCTCCAAGCCGGCCTCCTGCGGCTGCCTTCGGAAAGATAGAGAGAGAGAATGGGCGAGAAAGCGCACAGGGAGACAGAGAAAGAGAGAGAAAAGGCAAGCGGAACGCGCGCGGGCCAGCCGGCCAGGCCAGGCGGGTTAGATAGCATCGCCAGCGCACGGCTGTAATCCAGTAAGCCCGTCTACACTGCTAGGAGGTACTCTAGGGAGCTAGCGCCCCCATCATTTCATTTTTATTATTGGTTGCGGAAACGGAGAGTGACAGGTTGATCGTGTCAATCAACAATTTAAGAGAAATTGTCGTTCGTTATTGTCGTTGTTTCCCGGCACGGCAAACAACGTCGATTCTCACGATTATTATTTTTCGAAAAAACTGTGAAAATAAACTAAAATAAGAATAACAAGCGTTGTTGCCTTCTTCGTCCCTCGATCTCGTTGCTCCAAGGGTGATTACTGGAATAAGACTGGCACGGTCCAAAACAATGAGAACCCCGCAGCGCCACGCATCGCCTTATACAGGAGAGAAGGGGAGAGAGAGAGAGAGAGAAAGAGAGATAGAGAGAGAGAAAGAGAGATGGAGAGAGAGAGAGAAAGAGAGATGGAGAGAGAGAAAGAGAGAGAAAGAGAGGGAGAGATCAAACCGTTTGGCCGACTCTCTTGTGGCCCCTCCTCTCCTGCGCTTTGGAGGCTGCATGAGGACACGACAGGGTAGGGGCGGCAACCTCCCGAATTATCATGATTACTTTGATTGCGGTTGTGATGTCTCTCTCTCCGCGGCCCGAGAAGGGCGGGGCCGGAGGCGGCCCGGAGGCAAAGAGGGAGAGTGAGTGAGACAGAGAGGGAGAGAGGGAGAGAGAGAGAGAGAGAGAGAGAGAGAGAGAGAGAGAG
>NW_026267258.1:168273-168809 GCF_000697945.3 Frankliniella occidentalis | reverse complement strand
CCTCCCCTCCACCCCCCGGCGAGCGGCAAGGAGGAGCGCGGCAAATTCAAATTGGCTGGGGGGTGGTGGCGCGCCAATGCCGTGTTGTGCAGTTCAGAGCATAGTGCAATTATGCAGGGGCGCGGCAGCGCGGGGAGGAGCGGAGCGGGGCGCGGCGGGGACGACAACAAGACAGGTAGGATGGAAACGGAGGGGAAAAGGACGCACTGCACCGAACTGGCTAGCAGGGCCCCCGGGCGGTAGGCCGCGCCGCAGCGCGCGCCTGCGCCACGGGGCTGCCCACCCCCACGGGCGCTCCCACTGCCGCAGTCGGGCTGCTGCTGCTGTCTGTCCAGGCTGTCGTAGTTGCTGGTTGTGGTCGTCGTTGTCGTTTTGTAGTTGGCGCCCCCCATAAACGCGTCGCAGATAGCTGCCTGGGAGGATGCCCACCACCACCACCGCGGCGCGCGCGCGCGCGTCAATTTAAATCTCCCGCCACTTTTACTGCTCTGTGCCCACACACGCTCACTCACGCACACACACACACACACACACAC
>NW_026267258.1:166706-167758 GCF_000697945.3 Frankliniella occidentalis | reverse complement strand
TCCTCGCTTCGCTCTCGGGACGTCATAGTAGTATGCACCGCACTCTGCAAAACTGAACGGCAACAAACATGGCAAAAGCAAAGCAAGTTTGTATAGTAAACAGTTATTAGTATTATTATCGTCAAAACTGTTACATTCCGCCAACTTTGTCGCAACGCCGAAACGATTTCAACACGCACGCGCGCTCGCGCAGAGTTGGCAGCGCATTTCAATTTGGCGCGTGCAGATCAGCGTCACAGTCTGAAACTGCAGAGCTGCATTCCGATCTCATTGAGCGTTTAAACGACTCTCTTACTCCAATACAGGTGCGTTTTCATTAATTGTAAAGGTGTTTGTTAAAAGTTTTTTTTTGAAAATATTTAGTGCAAATAAAAGAGACTGGCATGACCTCCCACGCTTGTCACACCTTCCTACACACTTTTTGATTGCTGTCTATAGTGCACTACAGCTATGATAAAGCTCCCGCGAAGAGGACGTGGACCGGCGAGTGGCGCGGCGTAGCGTAGCCCGGCCGTAAGTGACCCGCCAGTGCCCCGCCACACAGGCGGAGGCACGGGAGGTGGTTGACGCAGAGAGAGAGAGAGATGCGGAGGAAATCAATTCCAGCCAATACCAGCACAGGTTGAGTGCGTCGTTAAGCTCCACACACGCGCACGAAGAAGAGAGAGAGAGAGAGAGGGAGGAAGGAGAAGGATAGAGAGAGAGAGCGTGCAAGAGCTCTTGCAGGAAGGCAAGGGGCGCGCATTCGGCTCGTTTGCGCGGGAGTGTTCGAATTTATACTGTCGCCCGCAGAAGCTATACGGAGAAAGAGAGAGAGAGAGAGAGAGAGGTGGGGTCGGGTAAAAGGGAACCGGAGGGAGGGAGAAGGGGAGAAGGGGGGAGAAAGAATGATATGAGATCAATCCTACTCGTACGTGCGCGGTGGTCAGCGCGCGATGCAAGGGTATGAGTTAGGTGGAGAGATGGAGAATCAGAGATAAACGTTGGAAGAGCACACGAAGAAGAAGAAGCAGGAGAAGAAGAAGCGGAGGGGGAAGGGGAAAGGGGGGGGG
>NW_026267258.1:161796-163706 GCF_000697945.3 Frankliniella occidentalis | reverse complement strand
GGGGGGGAGATCGACATCGCTGGATGACGGGGATCGGTTCGGAACGAGCTGCGCCAGTGTATGTTTTGGCGCCACCAGCAATAGCCTCTGAATTACGTGCACAACCCGCGCTTTTCGACGCTCTCTCTCTCTCTCTCTCTCTCTCTCTCTCTCTCTCTCCTCTACCGCATGCGAGGCGCCGCTGCAGCCGCGACCACATCGCGCATCAAGCTATATAAGCAGGCAAAAGTAAGGCAAAAACTTTATAAATGAAAATATGCTGCTCTTCTTACATAAAGCACGGCAGAAGCAATTATTTCCAGCCAGACACACACATACTGGACTAGGGTCTGAGCAAGCAGGGAGAATGGGAAGGTATAGTGTGGTATAAGGTTAGGTGAGGAGGAGGTGGGGGTCATTTAGAAGCCCCCCCGGAAAAAAAGTAGGAAAAAGAAAGAAAGAAAAGGAGAAATATAAGTGCTGTGCCGGAGTGGGGCTGCACCTGCGCCGTGTAATCCCCACACAGCCACAGCAGCGCAGAGCTCAAGCTCTCACAGTCAGTCCGCCCCGATCCGCCCGCCCGTCACCAAATGAAGCGTTGTCCGGTGAGCGCGGCCGGACCAGGCGGGCGTGCGCGTTTCTGCCCAAACTCGTTTCACGCGCCGTCGCCACCGCCGCAGTCAGGCGCATGCGCACACCGACACCACGACCACACTGACATTCACAGTAATTTTGAAAAATTCAGCATTCTTCCAAAAATATTCTGCAATTCTGGAAATATATTGCAATTTTGAAAAAGGACTGCTATTTTCACTTAAGTTTTGCGCTTTTAAAGAAAACAACGTATTTCGCACAGTTTTTAATGAGGCTCGCTCGCCCTTAACAACAACAACGGCAGCATGTTGCACTCGAGATGGCCGCCGCCGCCGCAGGACGAAGGTCGGTTTATGGACTATCGTAAATAATTTCGGACTCGACGCGTCAAAAAGTCCGCGCGGGGCGCATGTTCGATAAACCTGGCGCCACCCGTGTGTGTGATTTACGCAACAATATCCTCCTCTGCTCGCACACCGAGGCAACGCTCAAAAATTATTCGTGAAAGAGGAAGAGCATTTTAAGTTTGGAGGGGATTAGCTGCACTCAGGGGGCCCATCAGCGCCACTCTCCGTCCGCCGCGACGGCCGACGTCTCGATCGCGAGAGCAGCAGAGACACCCGCCCTTTCCTCTCTACGCTAATCTCTGCCGGCAGCAACAAGAGCAGGATGTCGGAGCGCCAAGGAGAGAGAGAAAATGTTTAAATAAAAAAACACAAAGCGAGCAGAAGGGAGCGAGTGAGAAAGAGAAGGGTGCCCTGAGATTAGGAAGGATAAACGGGCCAGGGCCATTAAGGACCCAGCTGAAGGTGTCGCGGGCCTGGAGTGATCTCGCGGAGGTGGGCAGGGCTTAGCACACCCACCTCATAAATACAGAAATGCAACCTTAAAAAAAATAAAAAACCAGGCCGGCTGCCGCAACAGTTTTATTTTTTTAAAAGGCCGCCCCGCGCGACCGCCAACTGCTGCTGCTCCCAAGTGGTCAGCGGAAGGTGTTACGCGGGAAAATAATAATAAAAAGAGAATCTACGGCTAGGGTATTCGAACCCGCGACTGAGAGACCCCCACGTCTCATCAACATCAGGGAAGCAGGGTAGGGAGAGGCACGAGGGGGGAAAGGAGGGGAGACGGGGGGTGTCTACTCATCGGATTTAGAGCACTCTGCACTGAAGAGGCGTTTTCCGTGTCGGGGGCATTAATGTGTCGCCGGAGACAAATCGCGTTATCGCCCGTCTCTCTCCATAGCGCCAAGCAGCCAGCTCCCTCACTCGCACCCTCCAGGAAAGAGAAACGGAGAAACGCAAGGGGACTGGGGAGCGGTCGGCCAGGGTGTGGGG
>NW_026267258.1:160697-161746 GCF_000697945.3 Frankliniella occidentalis | reverse complement strand
CGCCCTGCAGAAATTGATGAGTCTATCGACTTGGAGAGGCGGCGAAGTGATCGAACGGTTCCACTCTCTCATGGGCTACGGGCGGCTGGGCCGGGCGCTGCGCGATGGGAAACGGGGCGGGGCGGTCCTGACTAGCCAGCGGGCAACACTGCGCTGCTTTGCCTTGACCCTCGTTATGGCCTGTGCAGAGAGGACTGGCTCTACCGGAAGAGACAGAGAGAGCTGGGGAGGGCGCCTTTTTCACCGCCGCGTTCAGCTGTTTGTACAGAGGCAGCCGTGCGAGCGTGCTCGTCGCGTGTCTCACCCATAACGCCTTGACACCAGATCGAATCGGCAAACACATCGGCGCACACGGCCTCTGCGACCGAACCAGGCGCACGATTCACACTTCTCGCTCCAGTAATACGGCGTCACAATCAAAACGAAATTATGCCACGAGGCACAACAAAAGGTTGGTAACCTAGTACACACCGGTCTAGGTTTTGACCCGCATGCAGATTCGACCAAAGACTTTGATAACATCAATCAACAGACACGCGTTTGCTGAGGAGAGAGAACGCGGTGACCAAGGCAGCGCAGCGTGCCCTTCTGACCGCTTCACTCGGCTTCCTGGGCGCGCACCGGCCCGCCCGACTGACTGCCCCCCAGTGCCTCGCGCGTCGGGGTCGGACGGTGCAGCTCTGCGCCAGCCTCGGCGTCAGCTCCCCCGCCGGGTGGCGCGCGCTTAGCTTGGGGCGCACGTCCGCGCAGCGCCAGCGCGGCGGGGCGGACCGTAGGATGGATGAGCACGACGCGGCGGCGCGCGGCGGGCAGTCCGTCACCTCGGCGCGGCGGGGCGCGGTGCCTCGGCTATAGGAGAAGGCAACACGACGATTCATCAACGGCATTCATTGTGGGGATTAATATGAAGTCACGCGTCGGACGGGGTTGGGTTGGGTGGGGCCGATCGCATATGCAGGAGCATGAGAGCCGTCGGGCTGCCAGCAGAGCCGGCCGGCCGCTGCTGAGATGAAGAGCGTTTTCGCCGCAGTGAAATGTGCCAAAGTCAT
>NW_026267258.1:155996-160417 GCF_000697945.3 Frankliniella occidentalis | reverse complement strand
CCCCCCCCCTTCGCGACCAAGACGAAGGGAACGACGACGACGACGGCCGACGGCTTTGCTTCGAAAAATATATATTTATGCGCGCTGCCGCGTGGGAAAGGCCATCATAGAGAGCTGAGCCTCGGCTGTCTGTGAGCAGCGCGGGGACGAGCAGCCATTAGGAGCGTTCAGCGCTGCTTAGGACCCCGTCACACACACACACACGCACACACCAGCGAGACGTACCATTTAACCGCCTCCCCCGCTCTCCTATACAGTACACCAAACACCACCAACACGCGCGCGATTTCGCGAAACCGAAACCTCAAAACACAACCAACCTGGCTGCTGCTGATGCTGCTGTGGGTAATTACAGGGCCCATTGTGTTCAGGCGGTGCATCTGCCGTCGTGGTGTCGCGCGCCGTGCGGGCTGCTGCTGCTGCTGCTGCTGCTGCTGCTGCTGCTGCTGCTGCTGCTGCTGCTGGGGGAGGTCAGGTCCGCGGCGACGACCTGCCGCCTGCCGCACGTGTTACCCGATATATAGTCGACACGAGGGATGTGGCAGACGACAGACGACCTCGCCAATAATAGACACTCGCATCGCATCGCCTCCCCCGCGAAAAATCGCTGCTGCGCTGCAGCAGACAAGACAACATGCAGCAGCAGCTGTTTCCCGCCCGACTCGCGACCGTCCCCACACATATCGTCCCCATGTCGCCGCCCGCATGGTCTGCCGGCCACCACCCCTCGGCGCGGCGCGTGGCGGCCGGACCCGCTGCTGGACCATACGCGGATGAAGGAGCAGGAGGGATGCTGCACCGGATAGCAGCACGGACCCCCCGCACGGCACGCGTAGGTGGGGGGGCCGAGCAACACTAACTAATCCCAGAGGTGCTGTCGGGTGCCAAATGAGTGGACGCTCCGTGCTCGTCTGAGAGGATAGAATGATGGTGCGCTGCCTCCCCCAACACACATGCATGCTCTCTCTCTCTCTCTCTCTCTCTCTCTCTCTCTCTCTCTCTCTCTCTCTCTCTCTCACGCACACACACACATCGCCTCCGGGAGCAGGACAAGGCATTATTGTCACCGCGCAAAATTCCTAAATGGATTAAAGATGGAGCGGGCAGGGGCTATCTATCGCGTCCCATCTCGTATATCCGCCAGCAGCAGCAGCGCCGGGAGCGCGGAGCACGCCTCTCAGCCCATGAATGGCGACACTCAGCGCTCACAATGGGGGCGGCGGGCCGGGGCCGGGCGGGGCGGGCGCTCAGCGGTGTAGTGTGATGTTGGCCCGCGGGGCACCATAGCCGGGGCGCCGCACAAAGGTGTCAAGTAATCGCAGGCAAATCCAAGTGGGTGGGGAAACAAAAAAAACATCCGCGCGCAAGAAATATGGCTATCTTTGCTGCTTGCATTTTTTGTCGTGTATGTCGTTGTATTTTTTGCGTAATTGTATGTACTTAAAAGCATTTTCTTGCATCTCTGTGTACACGATTAATTCAAGCTGCTCGATTATAAAGCACCAAAAAGTGAAAAGCAAAGGTGCTAAGTCCTACGTTTGAAAGGCTCCAAACCTGCTGAAGGAAATATCTTTAGTACCTTTAGAGCCGTTTTAGCGACGAGAGGCACTAAACTGAACATTTCTTTAGTAACCCTGAATAGGCACGATTTAGCACCTTTGTTTTTCAGTGGGCCCATCCCCCTCCCAGCCCCCGGCCGAACTAACGAGATCACGGCTCTCCAAACAATCCCAAGCGATTTCCACAATAGATACCCGCTGGCCCTCTGGGCCGTTGGGCCGCCCTTCGCGGCCACGGGGTATCGGCGGCGGCCGCGCGTCCGCCGGGCCGGGGGCAGCCCGGCGTTTGACGGACAGTATCGTGAGAAAGGCCCGGGCCCGCGGGGGGTGCGGAGGGCCCATTTGCACGGATCCGCTCTGCTCCAGCCCAATCTGCAATCTGCAGCCTTTGCGCCAAACCAGGATTGCGAGCCTCCGATTGTCTCGACAAAGAGATTTGTCCTCGGGGAGAAGACTGCATTCGCACTGTGTTTGCTACTACTTTTGTTTACTAAGAACGTTACACGTGAAAAAATGTTCCAAACCTCTATTGAAGTGCGCGAAGAACAGACGAGAGACCCAAATGAGCTGAGTGCAAACGGACCAAACACCTCTTAGCCGACTGGGACAGGAGAACGGTTCGTAGAGGTCCTTGCCCTTAAAGAGACGACTCACGCACCCGTGTGTACCCAAACAGCCTCCGCCCGTAGCCCCGGACGCTCCCCCCTCGGCCAGCCCGTTCGAACACACACACGTACACACGCACAGATAGGTCGGTCGCTGCTTCTGTTGTTTCAGAGCGGCGAGCCGCGCTGCGGGAGGCGAGTCGGCTTGGTCGGTATGAAAAGTAAATAATTGCCCCCGCCTTATCGAAGGATCGGATTAGGTGGCTGAAGGCGTGGCGCTGCGTGCCGCGCGGCGCCGCCGGTTCCCACGCGCAAGCGCTTGACACCGGTGCGGTCCGCGGCCCCCGGCCCGCACCCGCACAGCACAGCGCTGCCCGCCTCGCCCCGGGCCGGAGAGATAAGTGCAGCCCGCAGTGTTGCGGGACACGCACTTTTACTTTGCGAGAATAGATCGGTCGCAAAGAAGAAAGGAACGGAAACACACTCTCAGTGCAGAGTGACCAAAACTAATTTAAGCTTTATTGCTTTATTGGGGTAGGTGAGCCGCCACGCCTTTTTTAGGGGTGGGGGAGGAGGGTGAGCTAATCACTCACCCTGCAAGACGCAACGACACACTCGCAACCCGTAAATCACAAGGCACTGTGAAAAGTATTTCGCATAAATTTATTCCACAAGCCAAGGTTGGCTACAAAATCGACAATGCACCGGAAACCCAGAAGTGTGTGAATGTCGTGCACTTGCGGCTGTGCGAACATCATTAGTACAACCACATGGAGGCACAAGTGTGTGAATTCCAAAGGAACATTCACATTTTTGCAAGTGTGCGACATTACGTACTTGCGTTTGGCAGTTTTGATTTCGGTATGAAATCTACATAATCGTTCAATTATTAGAAAATATGGAAAATATGCACTTAGCTGTACCAAAATATTTTTAAACAGGGAGAACTAGGTAGCAAAAACATAAAGTTGATATAGTCCTTCTTTCTCGGCTTGGGACATGTCTTATACGCGAGCAGAGGAGCGACGCGCCCCTTTTCGTTCCGCCATTATAGTGTTTTCTACTTGGAAAAATTGCAAGCTATGCTTTCTGCTGCAGTGTATTCAGGCAGCCTTGTGTTGTCGACGCCATCCCGGCCATCCCGGCCCCGGCCAGCAGGTTCCCCCTTCCTCCTTTTCTCCTTTCGTTTTAATTGACCGCCATCCGAGCCGCGGTAATAGTCGTGCATTATTGTTGTTTGAATCAGAACGCGTCCGCGCGGTGAAACCTAGTCCTGTCGTCACAGCTTGACTGATCGGCTCTGTGTGTTTTCCAAACTTAAATCAGAGGAGAGTCATTTGAAAATGTCCTCAATAACTCCCCCCCCCCTCTCTCTGTCTCTGTCTCTCTCTCTCTCTTAAACACACACACACACGCAGACAAACGTTGGGGCGAGGTGGATGCTTATATTGAGCTGGGTTGCGGCGCACGACCGGTGCGTTCCGGACCGGACGTTTCTGCGGGGGCCTCGGGGGCCTCGACCCGAGAGAGACAAATAGGGCTGCTCTGTGTGCGAGAAAACCGGACTGATAAAACTTACATTCGCCTTCCAAATGCCTGGCGACGGTCCAGAGAGGGCAGCGGCGCACGGCCGGCACGGCCCGAGCAGGGCAGAGAGTTGCTGCGCGCGCATGTGAGTGTGAGTGTGTGTGTGTGAAAGAGGGGGAGAGAGAAAGAGAGAGGGAGCAGGCGAGGAAGGGAGAGAGAGACAGAGCATAAGGTGGACGAGAGACGAATGTGGCAAATACAAACAGTATCAGGGCTGCAGGCCGATGTAGCGTCCTGCCGATAAACCTGTCAATGCCCGTGAGCGAGAGAGGGATAAGGGGGGGGAGGGGGGAGGAGGGAGAGGGAGAGAGAGAGAGAAAGAGAGAGAGAGCGAGGGAGAGGATCTGGAAACGAAAGGAGAAAGGGGTACGGGTACAGGACCGACAAGGTCGTCCCTGTGGAGCGCCTGGAAGTGCGGCACCTCCGCTGCTCCCACTCGCGAGGCGGGTCTGCCAACCTCTGAGGGGTTCCAAGCTCAATCCTCGCAGCAAAACCGACACCATAGAGCACTGTGCGTGTACTAGCGCGTCGGAGACCGACCGAGGCAGGACGACGTGCGGTCTCCGGTAGTTTGTGACGTAGGAGTACGTGCAGCAGCCCGTAGTGGCTGAGCTTTAGTCGTTAGTGTGCTAAAATTCTCAAATGTGACGGTTAAAGGAATATAGTAATA
>NW_026267258.1:151482-153026 GCF_000697945.3 Frankliniella occidentalis | reverse complement strand
GGGGGGGGGGCTTTCAAAATCGCATTACCGAAGGGCGACTGGAGGACAACGTAGTCAGCAACGAGCAGCGGTAGGGCAACAAAAATGCAATCGATGTGACAGACTCGGACTGACTGCTGCAAACAGCATTTCTACACAAAGAACAAACTAGAAGAAACGCCCCGTTGAGAACATGGGATGCGACTCTTAGCAATGAATGAATGAAACTCACTCGCCCGAGTGTGAACCGTGTGCACGCCATAAAAAAAACTGGACGTGTCGTTCTCTTGGAGAGGATAGGCCACTGCTCCGGGGGGTCCGCGCGGCGTCCGGTCTTGATGAGGGGCGGGGCCGGGCGGGGCATGGCGGGAGTCTGCTGAAAGGGCAGAGCGGCGCGGAGCACAGCAGCTGCGGGGAGGAGGCCTGGCCGGTGACACGTCCAGGTCAGCACCATGCGCTTTCTCATACCGGCCGGTGGGAGGTACACACCGCACAGCCCTGCACAGCGACCCTTCATTAGACTCGCGTTGCACGCCCGCCCGGCCGGGGCCGTGGGAGTGGGAGGGCTCGCCAGTCAAACTCGGGCCGCTCAATATCGTTCAGAGGCAGAGAGGAAGAGAGAGAGGGAGGGAGAGAGAGAGCCCGGCAGATACCTCGGATGACTACACTCCTCAACACCTCTGCGGGTCCTTCACTGGCAGACCTGTGCCGCACAGACAGACGGACTGGCGGCCGGCGTCGCGGTGAGTCGTGACTATTCGCGAATGTAAATCATCATTAAGTCGTTAAAAACTGCCGTGGCGAAACAAACTCCTGCGAGATAAGAGAAGGGATCATTGAACCCACGCCGGCCGGGCGGTCACTATCTCGGGGCCGATTAGCCAAATGAGCCGAGCGCGGCGCTCCTCGTCTTGGACGCGCTATACGCAGCCACGCACCCCTGCCGCTTCAATTTGCACACATTATCAGGATTACCAACGCAAATCGGGACCAAAATATGAAAATATGAAGGAGCCAGGCCACCCGGAAACACGCTAAGCCGCGAGGATAAAGTGCGTGCGCGGTACGGAACGAAGGTCGGGTTGGGGAAGGGGTGCTAGGGGCGCGTGACAAGCTCACTTGGGCGTTAAAGACGGCTGGAAGACGTAAAAAAGAAAGCGCCGTACATAGTAAACAATATTCAACCAGAAGGCGAGCTGCGCAATTGTAATTACTATGCAGGCAAATAATAAGAGTGCAACTTTCCAACTGGGCAAATAAATCAATGCAAAACGCGCCTGCTCTTCCTGTTTGGGGGTGTAATAGACAAACGGCAATAAGTTCCAACTTTTAACATCAATTTATTTTGCAAATTAAACGCACATCCCGCCACCAAGCTTGTAAATAATCCTTGCGCAATGGCTCCCCTCCCCTCTCTCTCTCTCTCTCTCTCTCTCTCTCTCTCTCTCTCTCTCTCTCTCTCTCTCTTAAACACACACACACGCAGACAAACGTTGGGGCGAGGTGGATGCTTATATTGAGCTGGGTTGCGGCGCACGACCGGTGCGTTCCGGACCGGACGTTTC
>NW_026267258.1:140828-150757 GCF_000697945.3 Frankliniella occidentalis | reverse complement strand
TTTGGAACCTCGTTTGGAACATTGCCCAAAAATGTAAAGTATAACCGTCCACAAACAGTCAACGATGCATTTCCTTTAAGAAAAATAACCGTCCAATTTTTTAAATGCTGATATCTGAAAACCATGCGCGTATTGGATTTCTAATCCACGTGGCAACACTGTGTTGTCTCGTGTCTTGTTGCTTCCTCTTATACCGAGTACTTTATGTCATCGTTTTAGGGGACGGGATAGAGGAGAGGGGACTTCTGCCCTTTGCACGTGCTCGCTGCTCAATCAGTAGAATGAGGGGACGGGGGAGAGGGGGCAGCGGAAATTTAGCGATGCCTACGTGGCATAGTCAAGGAGCACGGACTGGTGTGGGTTCTGCCAGCTCAGCCCGGCTTTGCCGAAACGGAATGACGCTGCTGCAGTAGACACAATATGACCCGGCCCGCCGCCGCACCACCGGTGAAGGCAAGCGACTAGGTTTTGCCTAGGCGGCAAAGCTTTTCGCGTGAATGGAAAATAGACGCTGGAGATAGATGGACGTGTGGATGTCGCGGTGCGCCAGTACCCAGTGATTCCATCCGCAGTTCATTTATTTCCGTTTTTGTGCGGGACACGGCGAGTCGGGATAACGACGCCTCCAGACCACGAGATTGAGTTGACTCGGCAGTTTTATCATTTCTGACAATGGAATGGCGTCCGTCCGACTTTTGCCCTTCTAGGATGAGAGGCTAGAGGGAGTGAACGAGGAGGAGCCCATAGTGTAGCCGTTGGGTCCGCTTCTCGTCAGCCCCCTCCAGACTCCCCCTTTAAACCCGCCATGAGCGCGTCCATTTTTCCATCGCTAGAGTGTATTAATATTGATGGAGATTCGTGCAGCGAATTCGAGTAAATAATAATTGATGCGTTTTGTTCTCTTCGACGAGTCACTCCGCACCGTTAACTTTGCAATAAATCAAAGTAGACCTTGTTGGCGTCTTCCTCCAGCACGGTTGTTAGGATGAACACATTTTCCCGACCCAATGTGAAAGGTCATCGCTGATTTTAATGGTAATGCGTACGGGTGATTCTGCTGCTTCGGTATCAAAACACAATAAAAACAGGACGAAGAACGTTGATAGCCAGGCCCACGTAACACATCCGGCTCAACGTTTGGGAATAAGCGCGTGAAAAAGAACGAATAACCGCCTTCGACGTTGTAATCGATATATTTGGATGTGGCAACGCACGGTTTTAAGTAGAGAGTCGAGAGTCGGTACCATTGTGTCTGTATTCTTTTACTCCTATACCCTGAACGGCATTGAGCACACACGGCTATAAGACTATTGCAGCCCCCAGCCCACCGTGTGCAAATCAGCAGCGACGCCCAGGAACGCCGCAGAAATAAAGTTCTGATTTAAAATTCGAGGCGCGGCGCGCGAGCTAGTGGCTCGTGCTCGTGCGCGTGCGCGTGCGCGTGCCGTGTCCGTGCAGACCGTGCAGCAGGGGAGGGCGCGTCCCGGCCGCTGCCAACTGACACGCTCGCATGTATACGGGTGACAGAATGGATGCTAGCTCGTTTGAAAGCGACAAGGCTCCGGTCAAACGGCGGCCGCGGACATGGTAGGTGTGGCGCGGTACCGAGCCCCCCTCCCTCCCCCCCATAGGCCGGCCGGGCTGCTGCTGCTGCTGCTGGACCGCGCGCGTGAGGCTGACGCATCGGCATCTCATCAGTTTGCTCGCGATTCATATTTTGCCGCCCCCTCGAGCCCGGCCGGCGGCGCGCTTTCTCTGCTAGCCCCCCTCGCGTACGTGCGGAAGGGCGGAAGGGAAGCGCCGGCGCCGTGTTTGCTCGTCATCCGCTTCACGATGCGCGCGAGGCTCAGCCGTCATTACGAGAAATTTCATCACTAATTCGCCGAGGCGCGCGGCTGCAGCCCCGGCGTGGCGAGGCGCCGTGAATAAATAAACAGAGTCCGTCCGCCAGCGACAGATAGTCGAACGGCAGACAAACGAACGTGCCGGCCGCCTCAAGGAGTCCGGCCGAGGCAGATGAAAAGGACGAATCAGAGGCACTTGGGTGGACACCGCGCAATCCCTGCCTCTTTCAACGTAGCGGTTTCCGGGAAGTTTCCAACGATAAGGAAATTAGTCAAATTCTGAACGAAAAACAAAACGAAAAAACTAAGACGGGATCAAGTAAGTACTACACTGTACTTGATCCAAGAAATCAGGGTAATGTGGACAGCTTTTGCATTTGAATTGATGTATTCGATGTATTTGAATTAAGGCGAAAAGCAGCAGTTACATCGGACTGGTTAAAAAATTTGGATTATGCATGTTCAAGGGATGCTTTGAGTACTTTTAAAGAACGTTTACTTTCATGAGAAGCTTTTTGTATACACAAGAGCAAGGAGGGATGAAAACTTTACATAGACGCCACGAAAATGAAGACGGTGCAACGGAGACTTGCACGCGGGGGAGGCATAAGGGGAGGGCCTAGCGGTCGAGCGGTCCGGCGCGCGGGACGCTGCGAGTCCACGACGTCTCTCCAGGCGGATCCCTCCACACAACCGCCGCCGTCACGGTCGTGTAGCGAATCGAGAAATGACGGATGAAAAATTGCCCCCGCTGCGCGGGCAGGCTTGGTTGCGGCGTCGCTTCCAGTTCGCCCCCATCGTCCCCTCCTTGAGCGCATGACAAATGGGTAGCGGGTCCCTGCTGCCTCCTCGCACCGGCCGGCAGTCGGTAGCAAAACAGGAACCTTATCCGGCCGGACAAGACCGGATGGCCACTCCCGAAAAGCTGGGGATAAGCCCCCCCGGGGCCGCCGCACCCGCACGGCGGCACAGCATCCCTGATGAGCGTGCAGGCGCCACGCCGCGCCACGCCGCCGCAGAATAGAGGCATAACCATTACCACGCCACTCTATATAGCGAGCTCATATTAACTCGTCCCCCTGCTGCTGCTGGCTGCTGCCGCTTCTTCCTTCCTAGATCTTACGCCACCCACGGCTGGTTCACTTTTATTGCCCGCTGTGGGAGTTAGCCGCGCCCCGCCCCGCCACGCCGCCGACCCGAGCGGCTAACCCCGCCCCCCCCTCCTCCCCCAGCGCATTAAGCGCCCTGCCTCTTCTAATTACACGCAGACTCGTTTTATAAATCCGCGCGCACTCGCGTCCGACCTACACGGGGCGTGGCGGGGCGTGGCGGGGCGTGGTGGGGCGTGGTGCGGCGTGGCGGCGCACGCTGCTATCCAAGGAAGGGAAGCCGTTGTTTGTCTCGTGACAATGTATGGTGCGGAGGAGAGGGCGACGAGGAGGATGGGGAGGGGGAGGTGAAGGTGGAGAAAAGTTGTTGGTTGTAAACAAAAGGCGCGGCGCCCTGCAGCGCCCTGCACACGGGCCGGGCGCCACCGAACAGGGGAGAAAGGGAAAAGAGGAGGGAAATGCGATTGCGGCGGCAGCCGATCCGCGGCGGGAGCGCTATCCCGCCCAGGCCCAGCAGCGGGTCAGCAGCTCCAGCTCCCGCCAGGCCAGGCCCCAGCCGCTCGCGACCCGCCCGGAAGGCTCTGCCAATGCGTCGGGGGAAATCACTGTGATTTCGGTTTCGGAGAACAGGGGAAGCTGACGTTTGAGACAGTGCCCGTGGGCTGACTATACTCGAAGCAGGCAGATGTTTCCCGAACGTTATAGTTTTTCAGATTAAAAAGGGGATTTTTGACGTGCCTGTGGGGATTGGAAGGATTCGTGTGTATGTGTGTGCGTGTGTCTGAGAGAAAGAAAAAGAGAAAGAGTAAGAGAGAGTAAGAGAGAGAGAGAGAGGAGAGAGAGAGAGAGAGAGAGAGAGAGAGAGAGAGAGAGAGAGAGAGAGAGAGACGCGACCGAGTGAGAGGGCCGCGACGGGATTGGCCCGCGAGATACGGACCGCGCGAGTTCACAGATGCACGGCCGGAAACGTCCCTCAGCACCCGTCAGTCAAATAAGACGTGGCCGCAGCGCGCCGCTCGCGTGCCGCGGGGCTGCTGCTCGCTGCGGCCGTGTGGGCGGGTGTCGCGCTCGCACTCGCCGGCCCGCCCCGCCCCGCCCATATTTTGGCCGCTCGCCAGGGGGACACTTACGCAAGGCGGTGCCGGTGATTGGATCGCTTCCGCAGCGGCGCACCGAGAGGCACTGTACCGCGCACTGTACCGCACTGTACCGCACTGTACCGCACTGTACCGCGCACTGTACCGCGCACTGTACCGCACCGCGCCGCACCGACCAGATCAGATTGAATGAATGGAATTCCCGGGGCGCGAGCCGAGCCGGTCCACTACCGTCCATCGGGCGCTGGCTGGCACCTGCCGCACACGCACAAGAGCGAGTGAATGCAAGGGCCTTCCTTTGGGGTGGGGACGGAAATGGAAAATAGATGTAGTTGCACTATGGACCGCTACAACTACGCGTCATTAAAAAAAAACGAATGGGGAAGCCGTCACACGAACACTTTACACTGTAAAAGTCTAGTTGTAAAGCAGTTTCTGTGTGGAATTTTCATGACCGCACATACTCATTGAATAAATAATTAGATATGTGGATTTATACAATTTCAGCTATAAAGGCTAGTGTAGTAAACACTATACACACTTAAAACTTTAAACCCAGGTAGTTATAAGTATATTTGTAACCATTTGATAACAGCCATTTATCTGTTTCAATGGGATCATTTAAGAAACAATATCAAGTTAGCTAGCTAAATAATTTAAAAAATTAACAATTATTAGTTTACATGGCAACTAATTAGTTACCAGCTCCATTACCAATAATTTTTTAAATGGGGTACGAATAATTTGTCAATGTAACTTACCTTCCTCGCATAATACTTTCCAGTAAGTCAAAACCTAACTAACTAGGAAATTGTATAGTGTCCTTAAATCACAGTACTGTAACATCATTTGGTACTACTTAATTGGACCACAGTCAAGATCATTACTGGCAAACGCCGTCTTAAATTTTTAAACGTGATCGACTTCCATAATTGCATGACCTCATCACAAACAAAAGGGCATAGGGTAAAGGTCAAGACAATTTCCCTCCAACTTGTGGGGTAGCAGGTTTATATCAATTCGCGAGTGAGAGGCGGAGGGGGGGGGGTGCACGCCGTGGCCGCCGCGGGCGACGGCAGGGACATATATCATGTGGACGTCACCTTGTCATGTCGGCGGAGGCGGAACTGGCCGCACGGCGGGCTCAGGCTCACGCGGCGCGCCCCGGCGCACTCAGCGAGAAAAGGAGACCGAAGTGCAGTGCGCAGTCTTTTGTGTGGGGCTATACCGCGACCATTACGAACCTTAACAAAATGTGCTCTTCGGCACCAGAGCATATGAAGCGGTCGAAGGAGGGACCCAATTGGGTTAAGTCTCTTCGCGGAAGCTTCCGCCCCCACATCAACTCGGTGACAAAATAAAGAGAGGGGTGGGGGAGAGAGAGTCGCGCAGATGGAGACATTACCTGCGCTCTCAGCACGTGCGAGTCCGAACTCATTGGCTCCTTTTAAAGGTTTTGCAATCGTCTGTCCTTTCTTTCTTTTTTCTTTCACCTTTCATTTTCCCCAGGCGCTTTGCTGCAGCTGGCCCCAAAGACGGGCCCGGCCAAACGGGGCGGGGCGCTTTTTACCAGAAATGGAGGTGGCAAGTGCAGGTGTGGCGTGGGGCTCGTGGGGCCCGTGGGGCTCGCACACGAGGTCGGGAGCAGCGTGGAGTAGAGCGGCCGGCCCCGTCTCCTGCATCCCCCTCGGCATTGTATATTTGTGTGGGGCTTATTGGTTTCAGCATCTGGTCCTGCCAGAGGCATTTCGTCCTACTCGGGACAGATTAGCTTCATCGAGCTGACAGTACCGCAGAGTGAAACGATTTCTAAAACCAAAACAACAAAAACGGTACTAAAAAGGCATTAATTAATTGTGCACCTGGCTCATTATGCAATGGTTTGCTCCTTTAAAAAAAATAATACAAGTTGTGTTTTGGGAGCAAGAGAGTACCCGAGGAGAATGGTCGTCCCTCAGTGCGTAAAACAGTTTCACGCCCATTGCAGAACGTATCTCATAATCTCGAAATAGTTAAGGGGCTGTGCGTTATGACGTGGCGTAAGAAGAATCGTCAAAAAGCCTTCAGAGCGAAAGTCATGTTGTGATGGGAAACAAGAAACGCGGAAGAACATTTCGGCATCGCCCATCGATCCCTTGTCTTGAAGGAGGCGGAGCACTACCTACGATCAAGTCGTAAAGAAAAAAAACGGATATAGCGGTTTTATTGTGACCTATTGCACATCGTACACAACCAAATGACAAAGTGTGTAATTCAGATTGTATTTGATAGGCAAGATTGACTACTACTTTACGGACACACCCATTTAATAACATAGAGAATAATTTGAAGCTCCAAGAACCACATGCAATAAGATAGGTATTAAACATTTCATTTTAATCGCAGATTCCGTTTTAGTTTTCGAAATGTTTCATTATTGTTATCCACCATTATTCCTTCTCCAACCTAATTCACAAAGCCTTCCTTTTCTTCCATCACCCCCAAACAACAAAATGCAAAACTATTATTACTTTCTTACACCGAGAGATTGTCTCGTTTCCCTGGGGCAGTGCAACATACGTAGAACGACGATAACCCCGGCTCGGGCCGCCCTGCCAGTACATCACGCACGCGCAGCCGGCAGCGTCCGTAGCACTACTAGTTACCTACTACCCCCCCCCCCCTCTTCCATACACACAATGATACGCATAGGGTTACGACACAGCGGAAGTGTGTCGTCTGCATCCCTTCTCATTGGGGAAATCATGTTTATGGCTCGGTCAATCGAAGAAGTCGCGGGCCGGCCCGGGGCGGCTGCGCATGTTAAGAGTCTGCGCGGCATATTGCTTGGCAACCCTGCATATAAAACGGACGCTGCGCAGGCTACGAAGCTTCAGTTTTCGGATCTCTTTGTTGGACTTACGAACACTTTAATCAACAAAGGCAGCACTAACATCTTTAGAAGGGCAGAACCATTGGTCAGGCGCCATTACAACTTTCGATGTTCCAAAATATTTTCTGTGCAAAGGAAGCAAGTTTATCGCCCTTCTGAGACATTGAGGTGTTAAATAGCATACTGACCCCAACGACTGTAACGAGTTTTTTGGTCGCGTAAGAATTTTACTTGGCGATCCGTGTCATGAGTAAGCCCTCGACCTCTGCTGACCTGCCATCAACAGAGGTGATCTTTTGGGGGCCGGTAGTTTGACGTCACAATAAGCAGCTGGAGTTCTAGAGGACATCAGAGAGGTGGAACGTAGCGGTCTAGATCAGAGGTCAGAGGTGGACCACCTACCGCCCTTGCCCAGATGTCTCCGGACAGATTGTGAGAGCAAAGACGCGAAGAGGGGGGTGCACGGCTAGGCGAACCTTACGCCCGACCTTACGTACACGCAAGCCCTCTTATTGCATTGGATACAATTAATTCCACTTGCCATACCACCGGAGCAGCAGACACGAGGATGATGCCAAACTATCGCGAAAAAGGGGGGGGGGTAGAAAAGATACAGAAGACGGTGGGACGGGGATCACGAACCATCATCGGACAGGAAATCATGACGACAGGGTGTTGACCGCCATTAGCGAATGGGCTGCTTCCATCTCGGCGTCCATATGCGGGATTGGTCCAAGTCCTCACCTGTGAAAAACAAACGCTTCGTTAGAACAGACTTCGTATCTCGGAAATACCAGCAGGCTAACACTTCAAACATTAACATTTGCAAACTAACTGTAAAGAATTTCTCTTGGTTATCATGGCATGTTTTTGTTGCACATATTTTTGTCAATTGTCTGTAAGTACAAATTGAAAGCATTTGCCGCGAATCTGAGAAAACAGCGGGCTGTCTGTACCATTAGCGTGAAAAGAATTAAATTCCTCTGTAGAGATGGGCGAACATGTTCGCATTCGATCGAACTCGAACGAACATCGAGCTGTTCGTGATCGCTCGAACACGAACATGAGGTGTTCGGATTCGAAATGTTCGGACACTATTCGAACAGAAGTTCGTAGGCGAACAAAATTTAATATGTTTCAGAAATTCACCTCAAAAATGGGTATAATTGAGGGGGCAGTGGCAGTTTAATAAATAACTACAAGTTCACACGTTAATGAAACTATTGTAAACCAGAATGGATAGCTTTTATAACGCGTAAGCAAGAAAAATTGGTAATAATTGTTCGTGTTCGGATCGAATTTGAACATTACATTGTTCGGTTCGGTTCGTTCGAAGAAAAAAATGTTTGTTCGTGTTCGTGTTCGTTCGAAGATTTTTGGACCAAATTTGTTCGAGTTCGTTCAAATTCGAACTGGCCTGTTCGCCCATCTCTATTCCTCTGGTGGCGATATTGCAAGCCGAAAGGTGTCAATTCTAATTGCGATAATAGTACATGACTGATCTGGACATGCTTGGCTTGGAACTAGACATTACTTTGCTTGCATGCTACCTTTTCCAGCGAGGTCCGCTCCCCCCTTTCCCCGCAGCATGAGCCAGGACAACGCGACAGCCACCGCCTGCGGGCGAGGCCTTGTGACTCCCTGACCTGAGACTGACACCTCCCAGGGTCGCTCTATCGCTTACACATATGGCATGGCCGTGTCATCGCCACGTACGGACTGGTAAAGGAAATAACCGAATTTAAGCTACTTTTGGTTTGAAAAATCCCAATGTTCCGGTAGTATTAAGCTATTAAGCAACAGGTTGCCACTTCTAGAGTATATAATTAACTCGTTAACGACTAGCCAACAGGGGGGAGGAGGGAGGGGGCAAGAGGGGGAGTAGCAGGAGACGCCATATGCATTTTGATTGATTTCCGTCTAAGTATCTGGACGGAATGGCCAGCGCGGTATACCCTTTTTCGGTTTTCGCTCAAGAGCCGAATGAGAAATCAGTCGGCTCTCGCGTGAAAGCGGCTGCATCGGATACTGCCTCATGCTTTTGGTGGAATCGAAAGGTCCAGCCACGTAAGGGGAGAACGGGTCGCTGCTAGTATGGGAGATCGCATCGTGGAGGAGGAACATGTTTGCTTATTTACCTATACTCATTTCCGACGATTTATTTCTTAAGTCTTTGATTAGGTGCGGAAGAGGCGGGCGGACAGACTTGCTGGGGACAAGCGGAGGGAAAAGATGTGGCTGCAGTCTAAATTACACTGCTGCAGAAACTATGACGATAGCCCATGATAGGAGGAACAACACCTGGCTGAATTTTGATTGATCAGCTCAGGATACATTCCGTTTACTGCTTAAATTGGCGAGGGAAAAACGTTAGTAGCCTGCATGTGTTCTTTTCCAGCCTTTCCGAGCACGCAAAAACCGAAAGTGTTGATGTGTTCGAACGACATGTGTAAATGTGTGAATGCACCTACAGCATTTTGTCCTTGGAATGGCTTCAGCGACATAGGATGCTGATTCTGCAACATGATTTGCTGGCCTAACGACATGCGTCGGTGCCATGACCACACCACGACCAATCATGGCTAACAACAATGTTTCTTTAGACCAACAACCCGCCGGCTACAAAACAGAGACGGTCCTCGATATTCATTTACAGTGTGGCCTGCCAAGACGTAGGTGTCAGGTGTGTTGTTACCAGAGAGGCGGGCTTCCTGGAAAATAAATCCATGTGACAGGGCTTAGCCACTTAAACAAAGTAGGAGACCAAACACAACTCTTATCGATCAAACTTCCCAAAATTAGTTATTCTAACGCCTAACGAACGTGATTCATTGGTAGACAAACTACTGTGCATGAGACGTACACGGTGCTAACTACGTCAAGGAAAAGTGCAGAATTTAAGTATCTGGCGATGAAGACTCTGTATCTTTTTTCTCCATTGCCATTAGTTTGTTTAGTGCACATCATACTCGCCTTCATCACAAGAAAATGGGGAGGCACACATCCT
>NW_026267258.1:117378-140721 GCF_000697945.3 Frankliniella occidentalis | reverse complement strand
GGGAGGGATTAATTGGATTGCCGCGTACCAACCAGTCGTTTTCACGCGCCGAGGACATTCTTATAACAACGGCATTGCAAAAAAGTTGTATTTATAAACACCGCACGCTCTAGGCAATGTCCTACATTAAATCAATGACATATTATTGACTTTACGTGATAAATGCAGTGGGCTCAAAATTATTATATATTTTATTTTGCCGCATTAACAATTTTTAGCATTACGGAGTATTGTTAGTAGCAGTACCACAACGTGCAATTTTTCTTGGTGTACACAATCATTACTCTTTGCATAAGGAACATCGAGTACGGACGTCATTCGACGTTACGTTTACGAACCTACGAACCTGGCAAGTTCATCCTATGCAAGCTGTCATAGCGCCTGATAGGTAGGCAGCACTGTTCCTGAAGTGTATGCCTGTACCGCTGGGTGGCCTACCCGGACTGCCGCAGGCGTTGGGCTCCTCCCGCAATTTGCAAAATGAAACTGAGTACTTTGTGGACGATCCCAAACCCTCCTTCGTAGCTGGCACACAACTGTCGACTGTCGAGTATTTGTGATAGATTAGCCTAATGTAACAGTAGTAGTCTCCATATTAGTTAAATCGCTGTTAAAAATGGTTGTCACAGCGGATTTCTCCAGATGACTGGCTTCGTTTTTAAACAACACAATTATTTTAACCAAGTCTCTTAATGTTGTAGTAAAACTGTAATGTTTGGCCCAACGACGTCAAAAAGTTACTGTTGGAGTTGTTTAAAAACAATACATGCTGCTATGGGGGTATACATTTTTAAAAAAAATTAACAACATAAATTCTAAGAGTGATAGGCATGGTTGCTCAACATAAGATAATATGCTCTGCATTGAAAAATGTGAGACACCGTTTCATACATTAAGTTGTGTATCTGTCTCACTAAAGTCAACAGAGTAGTTAAGGAGCGTCAAGCAACCAAGCAGCTCAAAAAGAAAAGCATCATTACCGCTGCTCCGATTTCAGTCAGTATCCACAAACGCAGCGCACCGTACGTACATTCGTTCACCCGCTCGCTACCGTATTAAAGCAGGTGGCGCCAGAGAAAGCCCTTTGTGATAGCAGCGCTGCCCGCGGGGCTGGCCCCGGCCCGGCGGGCCCTGTGGGCGCCTTGTAGGCCCTGGAGGGGCGAGCTAAGAATGGCCACATTCAGTCTGTCCTCCAGAAGTCGTGCTGTTTTATTAACTCCAAAGCACAGCTTAAATTACCCCCTTTCTCACACACGCTTTAACGGTGCAGATCGCATCCATATACTGTCCGATTCAAAAGCCCCGCCGCCAGTGCCTGCGGTAAATTTCGTCCAGGGAGAAAACGGTGTGATACTGCAGCTCGTGGGAGGTAACGAACGCATGAGTGTGGTTCGGCAGCCGGCGAGCCGCACCGAGTGCAGCTTTGCGACACCACCGTGGTCTCGCGAAGGTCTAACGTTTCGTGAGCAAAACTATTGATAGCAGCAATTATCAACAATATAAATCCATTGAGTTCCTTTGCTTAAAAGACGTGCTAAAAGATTATGAAGCATTCTACAATTTGTATGGTACTAAACTAAACTACTTGGAAAATTTCAAGAGTCCTAGGGGAATAAGCTATAGGTATTGCAATTGCTCGGCCGAAAATTCATTCCGTTTGTGGAGTAAAATAAAGCACCCCAATTGTATTCAATATTAATATAAAATTAAATTAAAATGAAATGAAATCTATTGATTTTTTCTTGAGCGACATCTCGTTTCAACAGGAAACGATTGGAAACGTTTCTGCGATATCACTGACCACCGTCCGAGGCACGGCGCAGCCTCAGAGTCCCGGGACGCCACGCTGCACGACTCTGGCCAATGATTAAGCCGCAGCTAAAGCCGAGCCCCACGCACGGCAGCACGGCCATCCCACCCCTCCCGCTAGGGCCTCCCGCTAGGGCCTCCCGCTAGGGCCGAGGGCTGCCGGCTTTCTCCATATTCAATACGCAGGCTTATAAATACCATTCAAGACCCCAAATGAGGTGCGACAGTTACTGCGGGGGAGTGCGTGCGTGCGCACGGCTGTGCTTCCGCACATCCACGACCACCGCCGCGCCGGGGGGCTGAGCCCACGACGCACCTGCTCCAACAGAGATAAGAGATCAAGAGTGGAAAATGTGTCGACGCTTTTCGCACCCAGCAGCAGTGCAGCGAACCACCACGCGGTGGGAGAAGTTAGGGTGACAAGTGGCAAGTAATCGGAAGTAACCGTACCGCAGCGCCGTAATCGACAAAACGCCAAAATGCGACTGCGATTAGATAAAATTTAATGGGTGCGGGATTTCAATTGTATGCCGAACACAAAACCTACACTTGGAACTTTTTTCGTTTGTGATTGCGTATTTTTGTAGTCATGTCGTAAACGAGTGTTAAATTCATGACATCTAATGACATGAAATGGGTTCAAGTGTTCGAGTGCGATGAGCAGCAGCAGCGGGCCTTGAGCGCGTCAGCGGCGTCAGCCTCATGAGGCCCGTACGCGGCACCGCGCGGCCTCGGGACGTGACGCCGCGTCGGGTCGCGTCGCGTGGCGCCCTGACGCATGAGGGCTTCCTGCTGCGCCCGCTGCGCCGGTGGGCATCACTGCCGTCGCTGTCCGGGCGTGGCCGGGCGCGGCCTCCACGGGCCGTCCAGACCAAGTCGCACTGCACGACACGTCAGCTGTCCACGCCCCGCGGAGCCGCAGCCCTCCCGAGCTCTTCTCCTCACTGCACCACATGGCCCGGGCGCCGGACCCACAACCCTGATTAATTGAATCCCGGATATGCCTTGATCCAGCCTCCCCACCCGGGCAACACACACCCGATCACTCACTCTCGATTATTATGGCACCGCCTGCTTCTCTTTGACCCTCGAGGCGCAGCCAGCGAACTCCGTTTCCTGGCAGTCCTGCGACCCGGCTCGAGATCTGCAGGCCCACCTTTACTGTTGTGTGCACCACACGAAAATGGCCGATAGCAAGCTCAGAGCGGCCCATTGGCCCCACACCTCGGGCGCCTTCCCTCCCTCCCGCACAACGCGCGCGCCCGCCCGCTCCAACACACACACACACACACACACACACAGTCGTGTGCACCCCGATCCGGTTAAAGAGGTTTCCTTGTAGGGGATCTCGCCCGTTTCATCTCTGTGTGCTATGCGGGCTGGCCCACCGCCCAGCCCGAGCCGGCCGGGCCATGTGCACGGCCAGGAAGTGCAGTACCCCGCCCGCGGCGTGCCTGCGGACCCGCGGGCCGCCCGCCTGGGCCAGAGGACGACCCCGGGCAGAGTGTTGGGCGCGTGCATTGTTAAAGCTGATACGAGTCTCCGCATCCACACAACGACGCTATTCGTTGGGACAAGAATTGCACAAGGCGCGGCGCAGGTTGGCCCGCACTGCTTCGGCACCAAGTCAACATAGTAGAGGGTAGAGTGCTGATGTTGCGATAGGTCGAGTGAAAATAATAGTTTGCAAAACGTAGATAACGCTTATCGGCCCCTCTAAGGGTTTTAGGCGCGAAAACTAGCTACGGCTTAAGTGTATTATCTAACAAGGAGGTTCAACCGAGGGTTGACCTCAACGGGCAAAACCAAAAAGCCAGTCCGGCATCTTATACAAAAACAACCCACCACATGAAATATCTTTACTGACTGTGCAATTCTAAAGGGGAATTGGATTTATCCATATTCCCTGGTTCGCTGCATTCTACAGCCGCAGATAGTCGACGGTGCTTTGCTTTGCGCAACGGTTTGACGAGCAAAGTAAACCTTTGCCTCGTGGGGTGCGTCGACCAATTTGTGGTCGGGACTGTTTTGCGAGGTGCGTTTCATGCAAGGCACTTAATCTTGTTAATAAAGTAAACAACAAGTTGCGCGTTACTTTAGTCCATTGGAAAAGCAGAACGAGTTGAAAACTGCTTGCACTTAATAAAGTCGGTACTCATAATATACACAATTATTAAAGTGGGGTTCCCGTGGCCCCTATCCCCACGGGACGGGAGTACCGTGCTACGCCCCCTTCCAGTTCTGGCGGGCAGGCGGCGACAGCCGAAGACTAAGTGCAAAACGCCGTCTGCCCGAGTGAAACCCACGTCCCGTCCCGCGCCGCACCGCGGGGCCGGGGCCGGCCTCCAGTTCAGCAAAACAATTGTGCTGCATTTTCCTCATCTCCGCCGCGGTTTTGTCGCCCCTTGCGGCGCCACTACTCCGACTGCACTCCTTGAGCGGCCCCGCCCCGCCCCGCCAGCACACCACGGCTGTGTGTCTCGCCGCGGCCGGGAGACAAATCAAAAAGAGTTGCGGTTGCTAGCGCGCGGCAAGGCGCGGCACGGGCCGGGCGCAGATTTGCCGTCGCTGCGGGTATTACGCTATCATTGTTTTTAAAATTGAATTAAATGTCTATTTTTTTAGAGAGCAAAACTCAATCCGCTGTGGGCGCCCTTAAATATGCTGCATTTTGAAAAGAGGATGCAGAACAGAGCATGTTGCAAGAGGCAGAAAAGGCGTGGTGTGTTCATAATCCAACAATCATTTTCAACGCCGGTAAAAAGTTGACAGACATGAGCACCGCTTGGCATCGCATTCCCATCATTTTTTATGATTTTGTTGAGAAGGGGAAAAAAAGGTATGTAAGAAAACAACACCAAGAAATGATACAGCTGAACGCAGCCAAGGCGATAAGTATATGTTCGTCGTGCTGATGTCAATCATCACGAAACGATCTCGACCAGTTCGACAATAAAACCTCCCCCGGAGAGCGGGTGAGGCGAGCGCTCCCAAAAAATATCCTTCCTTCAGTTACAAACGCTGTCCTGCAAAGCACAGAGCTACTCGCGGGCATCCTAATATCCTACCTCTCCCCCTGCCTCGCCCGCGCCGCCCCCCTCCGGGCCGGAGCAATGACTCGCTCCTTCCTGCCAGGCCGCGAGCCGCGACTACTGATGGCCGGCCAATACCATATCTGCAATGACAGCGTCACCGGTTCCCGATACTGATCTCACCGCCGATGCCATAGCCTGTGAACTTATCGAACGGCATTCCAAATTACGGCATTTAATATTGAAGTCTAAAACATTGACAAGCAAGAAATGAGAGGTACACACGTATTGTTTGTGTATATTTTACATAGTTCCGTTTACAACATAAAGTTTAAGATAAAAATTTTGATACCAAAAATCGGCTCTTTTTTCTTGTGAAGTTACATTTATCAATCGCTGTCAATCGAAATATGCTTAAGTTTTACAAAAGCTTTGTGTTCGTCAAAAAAGGGCAATGTTTTACGAAAGTAAAATGTTTCTTAAAAATCGCCTCTCCCCCCTTTTTTTTTCGCTTTTTTTTTTCTCATGTACCGATTTGTTTACCTGATCACAAATCCAAACGGATCCATTGATTGCCTCTGATCCGATGATGCTCTGTCTTTGTCTGGCTGATTGCGGTCTTCCTATCGTGCGTTGCGTCACGGTGCCTTCCTGATTGAATGGTCCGCGGTGAGCCCCGCCCCCGCAAAGCCTTCCCCAGTCTTGTGATGGATTAGGGCAGGAAGCGTGATGCCATCTCATGTCATCTCGCAGCGCGGTGCTTGCGGGCGTGCAGTGCTCGAGCCGCTTGTGCCCCAGCCGGAGCCGGACAGTGCTCCCCGTGCCAAAAACAGCATATGTAACGGGCAACGCTTATTCCAGGCACTTGTACTTGTAAACAACTCGGATAATTAAGCCGACCCGACAAAATTGGTTGCGGGCAAACACCAAGTCCTGCCCAATCTACTGGGCTAAAAGAGTACAAAAACAGAACATGTACTACACAACTATTTTAGACAATCTTTTGCTTTTATATAGACGCATCAGAAGCTATACTTCAGCTTAATCACACCGCCACACACCTAGTACATTAAAGTCAGGGCGGCCAAACCCATTCACGGTGTAATACAGGAGAGAGGATGAAATGGCCCGCCGGAGCTGTAAAAGGGCTGAGCAGAGGAAGTCCCTTCGAAATCGCCAACGTACGTTCGAAAGTTACCTTTCCTCGACGGGCGACAAAGGCGCGGGGGACTGCCGGGCGTGGCCAGACGGCTGCTGCACTGCGCCCTTGGGGAGGGGGGAGGGGGGCGGCAGCGAAAGGAACAGACCGACGAGGGGAGTGAGGAGGAAGGGGCCAGACCAGGGGCCAGTGACCGCCGGCCGGGCTCCTCACCGGCCGGGACGGGTCAGGTCGGCCACCAGGACGTAAGACACAACGACTACTTTGAACCGGCGGCGACCCACGGTAGGGAGCGGCGGCTGGTAGCCAATATGGATAGCTTGAGTAGCTTCTTCGCGTTATTTATCCCCTTTCCCTGCTCCTAAATAGGGGCTGGAAGCCGGGCCGGGCCAGAGCGGCCCCCCGGGTGGTGTGTCTGACGATTCCTGGACGCGGCTGGTCGGCAGCCCCGTAGCCCCCCCCCCCCCTTTATGCTGGCACAAATACAGTATGTTGACGCAGCAAACAGCGGACCACCGTGATGTTATTGGAAGTTCACATCCAAGCCACCCATTAGGACTGCCCTGCCCAATCAGGATCAGGACAACTTTGTCAGCACATTTTAACACGGAATCGACTCACCACTGCGTCAACGGCACGTCTTTGCCTGGGAGCCCTTACCATTTAGTGGGATAGTTACTGTAAATCGATAAGCTGGGGCACTGCGGAACGCAGCCAGTTCCACTTTAGGAGCAAAAGTGTGGAGTGAGGCGGCTCAACAAAGTATACCGGAAGGTTACTGGGAGGATCATAAATTTCCTGTATAGGTCCGGGTAGAGGGAGGTGTAGCGTTCCTGGGCCCACGAGCGGGTGATGTGGTTGAGGATGGTATGATGCCGACGTTAATAAACTGGAACAGAACAGCATTAGCTGCTGTAGGTCCAATTCCTCCCTTTTCACAGGGCATATAGCAGAAGACAAACACCTGAACGACTGCAGCTGAATAATAACGGCTTAGCAGCAGCTGAGCAGCAGCTGAGCAGCAGCTGAGCGGCAGCTGGACCTGTCACGGTGGTCGGTGGCGGGCAGTGGCGCTGCGGTGCCACCGCGACACGCCCCGCGGCCCACCCCCGACCCGACACTGCTTGCTGTGCTGCTGAAGGGCGCCCGTCTGCTGCGGCGCCTGCTTCCACTTTCACATTCGCTCACTCGGGTTTCAGGAGGCGGTTCAGATTCGTACTCTGATAGGAATGAATTCGACAGTCCGTCAGTCCCACGTCGGTCGTCACACAATACACGCAAGCCAAGAGAGTGTGTGTGTGTGTGTGTGTGTATGGAAAAGGAGGGGCGGGGGGGCACCCGCGTTTTGCTTCTATCATTGTACTGGCACAGGCAGTTTCAGTAAGCGGGGGCGCTAAAACTGAGAAGCAAATACATGCCAAAAATCCCCACCTCTTATCAGTTTGCTCTTCAATTCGTACGTTTTGGAAGCCCTTTGGAACTGTCGTACAATCACTAACAATAATTATATCACGTTTTCGACAGCAAATTGGAAGATAGGCGGCGTTTTGCCTAAAAAAAAACAACCCTGTCGGCAAGCCATGGACTACTGGCGCCTGCCTACTTCGCGCGAGGCTGTAGTGAAAATGCGTCTGTACTGCACGCTAAGCCATCTGCGTGATAGAAGCAAGGGGAAGAGCTGCTGGAAGGACGATGCGCACCGCAGCTATGCACTGCACAGGCCGTCGATAAAACACTATGGAGGACAGGACAGGGTGTGATAGATGACACGACAATAGCGGAGGCTCAGTCGGCGGCTCGGCAAAAATATGAGTTGAATAAGTGCACTAATTTAGAGCAAACCTAATATTTATCTAGACCACTAGACACTGCGGAAACAACGCCGGTCAAAAATATCTACAGCTAGAGAGCCAGGTAGTGAATCTCTATCCAATAGTACTTTGATTTCAATGGAGAAAAAGAAGTTCCGAATGAAACTCTGCATGTTGTTAAAACACAATTCCTTTATTTGTAAGAGATTTTTAGTTGTCAAATTTTAAGGACCTAACAGTCTTTTGAATATACGCGGAATTTTCTTTGGCCCCAATCTTCACCATGATATAGAAGCAGCGTCTTTCTCGGTGCATTTGCGCTAAATGTCAGCCAAATGAAATATTACTGAGCTAGGCAACATTGCATACCCTGCTAATGATGAACTGCGGCAACAGTGCAAATTCCGTACGACCAGAGTTCACCGGAGAGGAGGAGGGGGCAGGTTTAGAAGGAGTGGGGCAGTGCGCTTGTCCAGGGCTAGCGATTATCATTTTGACTCCCTAAAGATGCCAGAGACAAAAGAGAAAAGGAGCTCTCATTTTCCACGATTCACGGTGACCGGAAAGTCCTCAGAGTGCCCTTGACGACGAGCATAGCCCATAAAACACTTTAAGTGCAGCAGAAAGACTCACCAATCAGTTACTCTGCAAAAGCGTTTGGTGCAGAGTTGATTTGGAAAGTGGAGCCGTTGTCTTATCCATGGACATTCATTGGTATTGAGACCACAAACACATTGATAGAATTTGGTAGATACGTTAAAGCGTCACAACGACGTTATTTACTAGCATCCTTTATGTCCCAACCCAATAATATTACACCTTTTGCGGGGCAAAGCTATATTCAGAAAAGAGAACCGAATCGACCGTGAGTTTCACAAGGTGTGTTTGATGTAACTAACTGGAGTTCATGACCAAACGTTTGGTCAGATTCAAAATTAACGTGATATCAGAGTAGAGTTGTAACACAAAATCTCGACTCAATTTGCATAAACTCACACCTTAATTCGGGGGGGGGGGGGGGGCACGCGCGAAACACACACACACTCTCAGTTACGTAAACTCGTACTCAACGCATCTCCCGTAGGTAGCGCTGAGAACATGTTAGGCGGTGGTGGGACCGGAAGAGATCAACTCATCACTCTGCTTAATCTGACTGTATAACAGTTTTTATTAAACCTAACCTGAGCTTAAGTTTACTTCATGGAGATGAAAAAACAAAAGTGTCATTCAAAAACGTAACACTGACATTGCCATTGCCATGCTACAATCTTGGTGACATGAACGCAGGAGCCATAGCAGATACATTAAGAGAAAATCAAGCGACTTCTAACGCTAAGAGAAAACTGTGCTTTCTCAATCACTCTGGCAATGTTCGCGTAGTGACCCCACCTTCCCAAGGGGTTTTAAAAGAACAGCTACTACAGCTGGGCAACAGCTGGTGCAGTGCAACGCTGGTGAGTGATCGCCAAGGTGTTGTTTGCCCCAGAAGCAAGCACGCCGCCACACACGGCACAACACAATAGTGGGGCAAGACTCCACACAGGGTGCAAAGGGCTCCCGCTTTTCTTCCTAGCATGTCTTTCCCAATCGAAAATGATCGGCGAGTCCCCCCGCCCCCTCCTTGCTCTGTTTCTCTCACTTCTGCAGCTCTGCTCGCGGCGGGGTGTTAATTGGCTAGCGGGAGCGCAGAATACGGCAGAGGTGACGGTGAGAGAAAATTTATCCGAAATAACAGGTGCAACTGCGGAGCAGCAGCAAACGTAATTGCGAGAGGCAAAGTGGAGGAAGAGTAGGGGAGTAGGCCTCATGGCAGACACAGCGAGAATCCAGCCCAAAAAAAAAGGGTCACTGCAAATAACAATGACAGGGAAAATGACAGCATCCACCGCTAATTATTTTCCAGCAACGTCTATTATTCGAATAACAGTATTGCTGTAGTTGCAATGGTTGAAATTTTGTACGGAGAGCAATGTACAGGATCACCGTACAGGCAAAACCGAACAAAACTGTCTACAGTGGAGCCGTAATCGTACACTGTACCGTGTAAAACCTGGGCTTTACGGTGCTACAGCGACACTGTACTCCGCGCTCTGTACCCTAGGTGCAGTGACTAAAAGCGACATCTACAGTAACGCTGTAGATCGTTCCGTATTAAACTCTAATTTTTTACAGTGTAGGCTTGTGCGGAAAATCGGAAGAGAACAACAGGCTGCATGAAGATCACCAAGAACAATCTACTACAACATCACTACTTAAAGGATCGTTAAGAAAGAACTGTAATGACCCATTTTTCTGAGAGGGCTCCGTAAAACCACATGGAAGAAAGTGATTAGGAGTACAAGGTTATGCACTGTTACTAATCATTCTAGAGCATTGCTTGCGATTAATTACAGAGCCCCGCTACTCACCCTCGTCGTCCTGGGGTCATGTATGTGCATGCCCCATTATTTTTCAGTTAAGTCAACAACAGCGCACACCCACCTGCAAAAGAAACAACAATAAATAATTACCACTTCAGCCTTTGAAAAAATTTAAAATAATAGTAGTTTATATAGACGTGCTTTGTTTAAATGAATTCCAACACAACGGTGGACTTAAAACCGACAAAAACACCAGATCGTTAACCCTTGTGAGGCTCCACTGCGAGGCTTTTCCAGAATCACACTAAAGACGTCTTCCGGTGCGCACATATACACGGTCGATATTAATAAAGCCCCCCTATTACACTCAAACTGGTTGCGATAACATGATCATAAAACAAACCACACATTATCATCGGCCGTCCGCCTCCTTCACACCGGCCGTTGCCGGTCGGCACCAACTGCGCTGCTGCAGCGGCCTGGTCCGGGGCGGCCTGACCGGCCACACTCAGTGCGGCGGTGCGTGAATGGAGCGGATCCAGCAGCTTGGCGACGACGAGACGCCGGGAAGGGACGCCGGGGACTTGTCGTGCGCGGTGGTTAGTGGAGGTGAACGATACGTCTCACACAATCATACTTTCACTCGCCAGCCATTTTTACCGCCGGTATCGATTGCATAGCACGGATATATCGGAAGCCCGCGAAGATATATTGACGCTGGTCGGGCGCAGCGGCAGTGGCGCGCAGTGGCGCCCCGCGCGGCCTCGGCTTTGCGTGGCTTTGCTTTTGCTTCGCACACGGGTCGCGCCGAGCCGAGCTGCGCGGTGACAGGGTGCCTGATTCATGCCCCTGCAGGCTCCTTGTTGTTTTGGGCTCGTTTGTGTCGCACTGCTTATCACACGGCACCGCACGATTTGGGCTCGGAGGGCGTGAGCGTGCAAACGAGCGAAAGTACACCACGATCGGCAGGTGGAGGTGCGCAGAGCAGAGCTGGGTGGGGGTGGAGGTGTGGCAGGGACAAGCGGATCATATCTTGTACTCGAAAAGTACGGAATTGTAAAGCCGCAATTTGAAAAGAAGAAGCAAGCCAATCCCGACGGGTAACTCCTGAATTCGGTCTAGACATTTCGTGAATTGAATTTGAATATTGGCTTGAATTGGACTAAATTGTTTGAATTGATTTGAGTTTATGCAACTTCATTTACGTGAATAAGCGTGAATTGACTTTAATTGAATGTGAATTGGCTTAAACTGGACTGAATTGATTGAATTGATTTTGAAGTAATTTAAGTTATTTCTGAATTGTGTTGTTAAATTGGATTGGTTTGAATTCCTTTGCTTTAGGCAGAATTGGGGGTGTACAAAGCAGAACAGTTATTTTCCCTCGACGAACCCTTATGCATTGCATGCTAACTGGTGTTTTCAAACTACTTGTTTTCTTTGAGAAAATTGCTAACCTTCACAGTACCAAGATGGTTCCACATATTAAGCGCACTGAAGAATAACTATTGAGGTACAACGGAAGTGTGCAACTGCAATTTTATTGCTTGCAGAAGTGTTGAGGACGATAATTGTGAGCGTTACAATAAATGTGTGTACTTAAGTGACGTCGTTGCTCACCTCGGACACAACGTGATCCTATCCTACACAACACAAGTGTATGAGCAGCTAGTTTAGGAACATAAAAGGGCATAAATATTTTAGAAGCACACTCACAAGTGCGCAACAACAACTTGCTACTATTCCACTTTCCGTTGAACATTGGAATTTTAAGTGCACTCTTTGCTCAGGTAACAGATTACCGAAACACCGAGTACGTAGAGCCACGCGCCCCAAACGCCTGGCGCTCGCGCCTTCGCGAGCCTATCGAGAAATAATTGCCCAAGTATTAACATCGTGCGAACGCAACGCGACTAGCCCAGCCGGAAACACACGCCGAACTGGCCTGGCGGCCTGGCATCCCGTGCTCTGCTGAGTGACTCGCGGACATTTGGCTGCACCGTCGAAAAAGCACTCCTTAGTAGGCCGCACTTGTTGCGTAATTTCGTTAACTCGACCTTCGCTTCCTTCCCGTAAGCGATGGTGTGCGTGAGTAAGCGCGTGTGTGTGTCCAGCTCTCTCACTAACACCTGCATCGCGCGCGGAACACCCACAACACACAAAGGTCCAACAATCGCGCATGCGAGCGACCGGCTAAAGTGAGTGAGGGAAGAGAGATGTTACACAAGGATGGATCACAAGCCTGTTACACGTCCAGGGGAGAAAGAGAAGGAGAAGGAGAGGGAGAGAGAGATAGAGAAAGAGAGGGAGAGAGGGAGAGAGAGAGAGAGAGAGAGAGAGAGAGAGAGAGAGAGAGAGAGAGAGGCCCAAATGCTATCATCCGCAGCTCTAGATCTGAGATTCTCGCTCGATCCAGGTTTAGAGATAGAACGTAAGTACAGGAACTACACTTGCAGACGGGTGCGCGCGCGCACACACACACGGCCAGACGAGCGCGCGCACACACACACACACACAGGCTCGAGTGTGGCCCGCTCGGCAGGTGGCTCGGCAAGTCCTGACCGCAAGGGTGATCGATACTTCCCTGATCACGCCGATCCACTCGCGCCACACGTACGTAAGTGAATGAGACGCAGCCCACCCTTTGCGACCGCTGTAAGGCGGGGAAAAAGGGCGAACAGTGAGCTCACGTACTGCTCCGCAAAATTAAATGTACACTTGGAGTACATTGTCGTCAGTAAAACGAAATTTCTACAGTTCAAATTTCAAAAGTTTCGACCACGTATAAACCACGGACCGACCAGGTTATTAAATGGTCTGTTTTCTTTAAACTTTCTGTATAATTTCTGACATTGAATTGCCCCTCACTCATGTAAACAGAAAGCAAATGCTAATCATTTAGTAGGATACTTGGGCGGGTCAAGTCCAATTTTGATAAAGTGCAAAAACTCTCAACTGTGTTTTATGCCCCCCCCCCCATTTACCTAGTGATCTAATCGTGCACGAGCCGAGTGTCAACTGCGTCCCACAAACAAGTAGGGTTGAGTGGAGGGCCTGGAGCTTACCTAAGTTGAGGACGCTCGGACGCACGTCTATGCGCACGTGCAAAGGTTCGAGGCGGTTGTCAACTACACAACTTTATAGCCTGTCCGATCCACATTACCAAACATATTGAGACTTCCTCACCTACAATGTATATTCAGCGGGCGGGAAGAAAAAAATGTACAGATCACTCTGCAAGTCTGGGTGCAGAACTGTTGTTCTTCATTTGTAGGTAGCAAACACTTTTTTCTGCAATTGTATAAGCTTCAAACTAAAACGTTTTGCACTTGAAACTGAAGAACTCTGAGTTGCCTATGCAGTAGAGTTCACACGAGAAACTAGGAGTTCGACAGTTCTTAGAGACAAACTTTTTTGTTCTGCAGTTGCAACGAACCGCATAACGTATTTGCACTAGTTAGTTTTAAGTCATCAAACTTAGTGAACGAGTTCTGTTCATGTTATTAACACGCAATAGAATCTCCACAATGCATGTGGTTTAATCCTTGAGGCAAATCATGTTATGCTTGTAGCGACACTCACTTAACTACACAACAACAGTAAGCAGCGGGGCTGTCCGAGATGAGGGATGCTGTATGTTAAAGAGGCCCAGGAGGCAGCATGAGTTTGCCATAGAGAGGAGTCTGCCGGCGCCGCCACGCCGTCGGCCGCATGTGCACATCCCTTCCGGTGTTGTTATATTCGGTCGTGTGCTGCCACGCTACACCTCTAGACTGACAGACGTTGTTATGGCTTTTACGACATCGCGTGGGCACGCAGGCCCATCCAGACCCTCCCCTTCGAGGCACGAGGGTAATTGTGAAAGTTTGCATCAGTGTAAGCGGCAGGTTAAAGGTGTAAATGATTGAAAAATCTGAAACCAAATAAATGAGCTGCGAATAAATATTTTAAACTTAAGACAGAAGTTGCTCACTTAAGTCTTTATAGGGGTGCTAAGGAAGGTTTAAGTTTGAAGCCTTCATAAAGGCGCTCCGAGGCGCTCCAGTCCAGAGCCCTATAAAGATACAGCAAATTAGTGCCATTGACAATTTCCACTCCTTTGAAAAACTTTTCCAAGTGCCCCCCTCCCCTTTTCAAGCCCACATTCCATTCTGCAGATTTGTTTCTAACGATGAGTTCAGAGAGAAGTTCCGCCCTGACTCCAACCCCAGCAGCAAACAATGGGATATGAAACGAGATTCCCGACTCACACTTCTCATATTAAGAGGTAGACTAATTAACTCTGCTTGTGCCCACCTTAACGTGTTTGTAAATTTTTCTCAGTTCTTTTTTTATTTAGCGCCGTTTGGCTGTGAGCTAACAAACAATCAATCGTCCTCAGGTCCACATGCTATGTCACACTCGACGCGTCCGTGCAACAATATCCTTTCTTTTTTTGCGAAAGACCATCCTATCTGTTTCGCTCAGCCGCAAGCTATGTCACACTCGACGCGTCCGTGCAACAATATCCTTTCTTTTTTTGCAAAGGCCATCCTATCTGTTTCGCAACCCCAAAAGACTAGCCTAACTCCAAAGTAAAATTAAATAGGCACGTGCGTGCGGAACAATAAAAATAAGAAAGTGGGCAGACCGAGTCCAATCGGGCTGGTAACCTGGCTTTATTTGTTCCAGGAACTTGCTCCAAAACATAAGTGACATTTTTGTTGGCCAGAGCACATCTTTGCCGTAAACTGAGTTGAGTAATAGTAATCAAAGTAATCGGACCGTCGTAAAAATAAATTTGGACGGCAGTCAGGATGAGGAGAATGCGCGGCTGCGAGGCGAGGTGTGATGTACCGTGTGATGAGGTGAGGAGGCATTACGAGGCTAACCTCAAACAGCCAGTACACACCTCATTCACACATGTTCCGCAAGAACCCTGTGTGGTTGGGCATGGAACGACGACGACACTGGGGTGACTATGCGCATTATCAAACGATGCATTCCGCCGTCCTTCACCAAAGATCTTTAGATAACGCGTTTCCCAAAACTCACGCGACCCCGAGTAATTAACATTACATAACGCGGGCCTGCCTTAATGCATATCTCTGAGGTCGAGCTTCCAGTGTGTAGTGACGTAAAGCAGGGCAACTGGAAGCCCAACAACCCGTTGGCACCACGGAGTCGCATTGCAGATACGGGGGTTTGTAAAAGACTACACGAGTCGTCTCGTCACCGAGCTGCGACTTTCTGTGGCCCCCGGGCGCGGCTCCGGCCAGACCGACGCCTCCGACGCGCGGAAAAGTCACACGCCGGCGGGGCTTGCTTCCGACCAAATAACATACACAATACACAAGAGCATCTGAGAGTGTTTTAGAAGAGAGGAAGACAGAGAGAGGTCAGAGAGGGGGCGCGGGAGGAGGTGGGGGCGGGAGTAGAGAGGAGGCGTACGGAGGAAAATAAGGGAAGGGCAAGGGCACTTGTACACGCTTTAAACAAGGTGCAACCAAGTGCCGCGGCGGATTGCAAAGCATCACATCGTTCACAGCATCAACAAACTGGGACAGCAGGCCGCGGTGCAGCGCGGTATCCGTCGGTCGTCTGGCCACATTGCCCTTCCGAGGAAGTCCGTCCGACCATAGCGTCCGTAACAGCGTGTCGGCATGGGAGTGACTTTGAGTCGGGTCCGTAGACGCGCAGTGTTTCCCTATTTGCGGCGCCACCTCCACTTCACATGCACGGCCAGGACAGACGGTGATCAAACCCTAGCGTCACCTTGTCTAGAGCACTGCAAAGGTCAAAAGCAGAACAGCAACTTAAAATCATAGACAAATGGTGAATGCAACATTTCATTCGAAGAAATATCTTTCTAGGGTGCGGTAAAACGTGCGAAACGTCTTTATACACTTTTCTAATTAAATTCTTTTTCTCGAGATAACACATCTCGTAGCACAGAGAGAGAGAGAGAGAGAGAGAGAGAGAGAGAGAGAGAGAGAGATCCTTCCTCACGTTCGTTGGTGGCATCGAGCAAAACTTTTACGTCCTCCGGATGAAAAGAAAACGAACGACCCCCGTCCAGGAGTATAAAAGGAAAAAAAAGCCAGAGATTGGTTTATGTGTTGCATTCAGCCTCCTAGGCACAATTAGGCACTTTTTCCGAGCTACTCTGCACAATGTGTTGCTCAGCACAAGCACACACACGTCGCACCGATAATCTCGGGCCATCTCTTTCTCTTTGAACGCGTTAAAAAAAGGGGGAAAAATATAGTAGCGACCTCCGCCTCAGGGGCACACTGGACCAGACTAGATGGGCAAGGTAGGTTCAATCCGCTGCTGAACGTGCCCCAAGCGATGCTCGAACCGACTACCTCCCTAAAAAGGAACTGGACGGTAACAAAAAAAAAAAAAGCTACAGCACACCGCTCTTCTCTTCTCGGACGACATATGGCAGGCGTTTCCTTTATGCCTCTTCGCACGAGGCGGAGCTGCCGTCCTCCTCTAGCATCCGCAACAAAGTCTTCTAAACTTTGCTAACGTTGTCCTATACGTTGGGAAAAGAAAAAGCGGTGCGGTGATGCAGTGTGAGGCAAATGGCTGATTAAACTAAAGAACGAAGTTGCTGTCCCGAGCCGCACGTGGCCAGATCGGCGCGAGAGGACTCAAGGCTCCTGCCGCTGAAATCGCGGGCGGGGAGGCACACATCATGCAGGGCGGCGCTGTTTGGTGTCGCAACGTGTTTCCCACACGCATGATTTCACACCGATAGGATGCGCCTGACGCCTCCGTGCGCCGCCCCTGAGCCACCCCATCACCAAGTGGCTAGCCAGCCACCACATCGTGCCAGCGCCGCTGACTACAGCTGCCCCCAGGCATAACGCCTAAAGGGCATGCACCATGCTCCACTTCACCCCTTAGAGAGCCAAAGCCAATACTCAAAAATATGAACATTTTCCGAATGACTGTTATTGGTGGGTTGCTGTCGATATTTGAGTTTGAGAGCCTAAATTAAGACACCCGTCTTTTTGTGGCAGAAATCGGTCCTGTAGATTTCAGGCCCCTAGATCAATCCGTTACCGTGTCGTGCCTACAGAGAGGGAGGGAGAAAGGGAGAGAGAGAATCACTAGAGTTAGTGGCTATCGCTCAGCCAATCATTACTACTCTTATTGACGGATAATGTTGTGACGAACAAAGCCCAAAGCGTTAGCTTCAGAAAGCGATATGTCTTATGGGCTTCACTTGTCAGCCGATAGCAAAAACTCATTGAACTGCGTCGTTTGATGGAATATAGAAAGCCGAGGCATGGTCACGCATGCATCGGTTGCGACTTTTTTCCCCTATCGGCGCACTTGCGCGAACGCTCCTCAACTTGTCCTCCTACTTTTAAACCCATCCGTCTACTTGTAGGCCCCTGCGGCATAATTCCTGAATATTTACTAACAACGGCAACATGAAAAAATTGACATCATATTCGGCAAATAATAGGGCCTCTGAAAAAAGGGCGGAAACAAAAAGTGTATATCAGTAATCAGTTGGCTCTAGAGGACTAGAGAAAAAAATAACGCCTCCTTTAAAAAAAATTGTTGAAAATCATTACTCCGATGATGGTATCGGGTGTCGGGCACAAGACACCCCGCGACCACCGCCAGGGCAAGCCGCAGACCGGACATGTCCGGTAATGGAGGAATGCTGATGTCAAAGCCGAGGGAGCCGCGGCCTGGGGCTGGGCCGCGCGGCAACACTAATCCGCGAGGATATGCTAATGGCTATACAAACTGGTATCCGAGCCGTTTTTCATGTCATACAAATCTTTTATCCATCGGCTCCCCTGATCTGGAATGGATGAAGTAGTCCGCTCGAGCCTGTCAAGCCATTACAAATTCATCGCGGTTCTGGCAAAGCGGCGAAGACGGCACTCATCATCATTGACTCCAGTGGTAGGTTTTGTGCCCTGCTGCAATAACCTACCAGGGAGAGGACGAAATTCCTTGACAGTTTTCAACAGTATTTACACAAAACTCACTGGCAATCTAAAGAATATTCGGTTTTCTTGTTCCCGCTTCATCCTACATCTCATCTTCTTACCACAGGTGAGAGGTGATGAGGGAAACTGGGCATTCGTCAATATGTCAGATTACCAGTGAGCCGTACTTTTTTTTAAAAAAGGAAACAACAACTGAGGTCGGGAAATAATTTCTTAGAGAGCAAACCGATGAGCTCGTCCGACACAGCTGTTCTCACGGCGCGGGTCCTCTCTCGCGCACAGCGGGCCCGTGCGGTATATCAGCAGGGCAGCGGCCACACCGTGGTGTCGGTACCGTCATATAGGTGAGCCCGTCCGGGCCCCGCCGAGGGCTCGGCCGACCGCGTCGTGAGAGCGTCTCACACTTTATGACCCCGCAAGAAAATGAAACGCCCGCAAAAGCTGAATACGGAGCAGTTTTTTTCCGAGCCCCTCAATTCCCGTCGCCGCCCCTGCCCCGAGCTCGTGGCTCGCGAGGTGTACGGTGTCGAAGAGCGGCAGAGGAGCCAAGCGAGGAGCGCCGTGTGTGACCGACCGTCTCACACAACTGATTTATTTCACTGACTTGCACTTGAACCAAGCTGGAGTTTGTTCTATCCATTCAAGTGCCAGGTCGTGACAACCAACTCAGGGTTGGTTATCGGATTCTAGGTTCCCGCTATCTAATATAGCATATCAAATAGACTTGATCCCAACAACAAAGTATTTTTTCCGTGTTCATAATGGGTACACTGGGAGACCATAGAGTTAGGGACCCCTGCTTCTAAAAAATTACGAGCCTCTTCAGTTTCACTAAGTGATGTAAAGGCTTCAGCGCTCGCGGCACGCCACAGATATCGCACGTCACTGACAAGACTGTGTCCGGACCGTTTACAAAGTGAAATTTCAGTCACGGTCAACACATCTGATAGTGACGCAAGCAAGACATGCAGGCAGGCGGCCCGCTGAGCTCAGCATGGCATCGAGTTTGTCACGGGGCGCGATGGGCCCTGCCAATAACACAACAAAGGCAACGTAACTAACTCTCAAAGGCCATTCAGTTAGGTTACTTTCATCCGAGCTCCGCGAATATAATGTAATTTGACTGTGATGCAACGCGTTGTGATCGGATGCAGCACAATGTGCGAGTGAGAGTGGAGGAGAGAGTGAAGAGGAGAGCGCTAAGCAGCCGGACCCGGTGACAACCGTGCACTTTCAATTAATGCCTGCCAAAATGGAGCGGGTGTCGGCAGCGCCCTGGGCCACATGACTTGGACTTGGACCCCACCCGGACGTGCCTTTGAGGTGTGATTTTCACTCCTCTCGCGTCAGTGTCAAGAGTGCGGAGAAAGGTGGCCGCCCACGATCAAAAAAGTGCAAGTGAAGCGAGCACTCACGTAGGAACAGATTATGCACAGTTGGCAAGTTTAAACACCGTCCCGCATTGGCTATTTTACAGACATTCATTCTGAAATACTATTTAATACGATATTGTTTGTTTTGAGGCACGTTTCAGCTGTTGTGGAAAGGGAACGGATGAATCCATACAACTTTCGGCAAGTCTACTCGCCAACGCCACCCGCGTACACCAGGCGCCCCTGCTCGTGGCGCCGGAGAGCGATTCAGGTGGTGCCCTGACTCCCGAAATAGAGCGATGAAAGTTGCACACCCCTCTTGTTGGCCCGGGCGGCTGGCAGAGATTCGCGCGAAGACATGGACGCTAATGTGTGGCGGGCGTGGGCCGTGGGACCCAGCCGGGGTGTCCGTCCGTCCAGTACGCGTCCGCGCCCCTCTCCACCCGTGAAAGGAGCGGGGAGAAATAACCCCACATACTGCTGGTGGCAATGCACAGGCCGAGGTGTAAGTTTTGTCAGCCGCTCGCTTGTTAGCCACGCGTTACTCTACTGCCCTGACCCTGATACAGACCAGCTCCAGCAGGCCCACAAACACCCCCTAGAGATGTTGTTACGACCTTTCACAGTAGTAGTAGCCCTCTAGCAGTGATGGCAAAGCTGCAGACTGCGCGGCGCGGTGGCACCTAGCCTGCTATGCGAAAAGTGTTCGAAAGAGAAAGGTGCAGGATGCGTGATGCGGACTGGGTAAGTAGTGTGACGGTGCTGTTGCAGACCCAACCCACCTAGATGGGTATCTCGGTTGACCTCCAGAGTGCACAGCTGTGCCCGGACTGGGCTTGCCGAGCTGAGCCGAGCTGAGCGCCTTACCCGAGGAGGTCGCACGCTCCGTACGGAGCTCCGTCCTCATCAGGCAGCGCGACACGGCGCCCAACCTTGACAGTTAACAGATAACGCTCCCAGCGGCCTAAATGCTGCTCCACGCGACCGGCAGCGGCCAGCGGTCGGGCAGGACAATCCAAGCCAAAAATAAACAAAGGTTGGTGTGACGCATTTCAAATAATGCGTCCACAGCAAATGTCTACTGTTGTTCCAACATGGAACACTGATTTGTGTTCATACAAATTCACTGTATCACAGGTATGCGATATAATTGTCAGAACTTTAATTTCTTTCCGTCATGCACCAGCTAGCGTTAGCAAATTTACAATTTCTTAAGTGTTAAAAGTGCTTACCACAAAGATAAAGACAACCTAAAGAGAAAAGTTTTCAATCCAAATACCTTAAAAGGAATGCACCTATGACTTTTGAAAGGGTCATTTCTTTTACAAGTTTAGTATAGGCGACAGAGAAATCATAATAATCGGTTACCGACCTGCCGCGCCGCTCAGAGCGATAAATATCGCAGCTTTCGCGTGAAATTAATTTTGACCTCTCGGCGGCGCACGCACTCACTCCCGCATTGAGATCTCTCGCGGCTGACAGCTCAACTGACTCGCCTGCTCCGCGCAGTTACGTGGGTCCGGCCCGGCTAGCTACGCGATGCGCGTCGCGCTTTAAAAGTGATTTGCAAGAGACGTTTTTGCACCGCCCTGCCCAGCTGAGGCCTTGAATAGAAGTCGTTTGCTCCCCCCACGCCAGGCCGAAGTCTTCTCGCTCCTCTTCTATTCCACCGTGGTGTCATCTCTGCTATGCCTTCCTCGTCCTCAGCCGCACCTCTCCCCTCGCTAGAGGCGCCGGATGGGCGGGCCAGTCGGGTCTGCGCTTTAGTCGGACTCATTTCTGATCACGAAATAAGATGCTTTTGATGCTCCGACCCGACTGACCCGAGCATGTTTTGTGGACCAGCACCGGGTCCACTGTGACCTTCTGGCTCATGTTAGGTAGTCTGGACCGCCTCGGGTCAGATGAACCCTTGGCGGGTGACACAGACCCGCACGGGTCTGTTGGGTCAAGCGACGGAAAGGCGGGTCCGGCTGACCCGAGGACTGTATTGCGCCTGTCGCCTCTAGGCTGCGCTGCAATCGGCTGAGGGTGAGGGGCAGGGTGACGCAGGGCGGGGGGCGACTTTTTTCCGGAAGTGTGCGTCGCCGGGCCAGCGCACCGTAGCACGGGTCAGGCGGGTCCAGCAGACCCGGCACGGGTAAGACGGGTCGAGGCGAATAACAGTAGGTCCACGCTAACCCGAGATGGACCGCATAGCATACTGCGGGTCTGGCTGGCCCGACTGCAATGCGAACGGGTCGCCTGGCGTAGTTGATCAACCACCTGGGCCGGGTGGGCCGGGTAAACGCGATTTCACCACTCGGGTCTATATTTTCTTCTTTACCCGCCCATCCGGCGCCTCTACCCCTCGCCAAGCGTATGCGGTCAATGCTCAGTACCACATTTGTCATCGACAAGTGAAAGCTTTTCCTTACGGAGTTGATCCCTCGCCATCTGAGCTCAGAGACGGCATCACAACATAACACTGTTCACAATTATAATCTAGCCGAGGTTTAATACTCTCCCACATATCAAGCTAGAAAGAAAAAGTTAGGTCACATCATAGGAACTTTGTACGCTGGCTTGCTCTCTGAGTGATAATAGGGAAAATTTCAATCCATTCCAAGATGCGTCCTGTGCGCACATCTTATAATTAAGTTTCATCGTAACAAATTTGTCACCTTACTCAGAATTAAAATTGAAGACCTGGTCTTGATGCCATTGGTGATCTCTTTAATACGTTCCAAGTTCGGGTATTGAAATTCAAGAAACTTATTGTTTTACTGTGAGTTGCATTGGGCTAAAATTGAGACCTGAGCGAGCTGGTCAGAGATGCAAGAGTTACAATAAGTTCAAAACCCTGCTTCCAAATCCCCCCTAGCCCAATCAAACAGTATTTTTTTTTAAAAAAAAAAAAATAGCCTACACCATTAAAATGGAAAGGTTTCTGCGATTATATAGTGGCGTTGCGGTCGTGGACGCAGAAGCTTGACTTGGTAAAGGGTTCGATGCTATTGCGAATCCCCATTCGAATGCTCCTGCTCACCTTGCCCCCTCCTTCTCAGGACCGGTCCTGCATCCTGTGCGATGATCCCGCAGAAGCGAGCGAGGCGCACGGAGCAAAGGGAAGGACAGAGTCCACCCCAGGCTAAAATTAGACCGGCTAATTAAAGCATTAGATTAAACAACCGTAAGAGCATGTAGTGGGCCGGCGCCATTACCATGCCGCTATTCCCGATAGGCTCATGTGCGCCGCGGCAAGCGCAACACCTGTAATCACTTCACACTCCCCCCTCCCTCACCCTAACCCGCCCGCGCGACGAGTGTCCGGAGTGGCTCACACACTATTTCAGGTGATGTTTACACGAGCGGCAGGAGGGTTGACATGAATGCACCCAACCACTTATGTTCTGATGCGAACTCATTGGTGCGGTTGAACGTAAGAACGAAGACGACAAATAAAGTTTTGGTCAAGGACTAGATCTAGCTGTGAGCACATTCTTTCAGGACGCAAATATTTAATCAACACACTGAAAAATTGCATCAGTCTCCTAGACATGTATCTTGAATAAGCTCGCTCGATTGCTATTGTTTTTCTGAAGCAGACGGGCACGAAGCACAAGGATAATAAGCGTCCCGCTTTTGAATGGTATACTAAAGCTCGTGTTTCCACGTGTTTCTACTACATGCTGGTTCTGTAGTGTTGTCAGGAGAAAGAGGACGCGCTCTGGTTAGTGGACCGGGGAGCAGGGTCACCTGTGTGCGTACGTCACGACGAGTCCCACACAGCAAGCACGGCGCGTGACGACACTACATGGTGTAGGGTCAGGCATGTCGAGGTCAGTCGACGGGGGAG
>NW_026267258.1:104884-116468 GCF_000697945.3 Frankliniella occidentalis | reverse complement strand
GGGCGTGGCGGGGGCGTGGCATAGGCGCCGCGTGCTGAAGGGGCAAGCAGTTCTGTAAGGGAAAGGCACGAACACGGTGCAAACTAACGTCGCAGGGCTGCTGCTGCGGCCGCACAAGGTGTCCAGCAGTGTTTGCCAAGCTCGGCCGAGAGCCAACAACCGAATAATGTCGGTTAGCTCCTCGTTAGATCGATAAGGGGGCAGTGGAGTCAAGGACGAGCCCGAGCGTTTGAACGACCTGGTCGTGCAGATAGACAGAGAGACGGAGTGGAACAGAGAGAGACAGAGAAAGCACGGAAAAAAATAATTCGTTGCTTCAACCCATGTTTGAGTTGATTTGGAGCTTGCAAAAAGAATTCGTTGTGGGAACAAAATATCCGTTGTTTTAATCAAGCGTTTGCTGGTAGAACGAATTCTTAGTTGTGAGAGCGAATAGATCGTTGACGAAGTGAATAAATCTGATTGCTGGAACAAAAGCGTTTTTAGTTGAATCAACGATCGCCTTCGCTCTCTCAGCGATGTGTTCGCTGCTCTAACGAATTTTGCGTTGCATTAGCGAACACTTGGATGAGACAACGAATTAGTTCGTTCTCACAACCCAACAGCGTTAGTGATTCCTATATCAACCTACGTATGAGTTGGATGAACTAATTATTTTTCTCCGTGAGGGAGTAAACAAGTGAGGAGAGGTGTTAAAATGTCGCGTGAACTTATGAACTTTAAAGAAACACTTAACGCATCACCCCCCCTCCCCTACTTACCCACAAGCGCGCGCTCAATACGAGCTTCTCGTTATCAGACTCCGAGGTGCCTCAGCCTCACACCTGAATAACTAGTATGGTGCCAATCAAAAGACAGTGCAGCTGGACCTCCAAAGAGGCCACCCACTCTAAATGCAACACATCTTCGTTGGGTAGAAAATTGTCTTTCCCCATTTGTATATTTCTGCGTCAGTTAACATCGATAGTAAGCAGTGTCATGAGGCGTGCGTTCGCGATTTGTCACCTCCCAGCTCCCGTTATTGGTGATGACTCCAGGCGATGTTCTCACGCCCCGCAGCGCCCCAAAGGCACAGCAGTTTAATCACATTCCAGACCGCGAGCTGCGCCCGTCCTGAACTCACGGCGAGCTTCAATAGATTCATCACGTTCCGCAAAGTGACTCACCCCGCTCCCCTCCGTTTCTCATACGCACAGCGTCTTTTTCGCAAAGTAATCTCTCCCACGCTAAGAACGAGTAGCACGTGCTATAAAAATGCAAATGCAATAAGAAGAAAAAAAAGTAACGAGTTGGGGCGAATACCCCCGTCCTACACAGGGTGTTCTGTAGGTCCCGTACTATCGTTCGGTTTTACTGTACCTCCGCGTGTGAGCAGGTTGGCTACTCGCTCAGCGACATGGAATACCGTAATAAAGGCGAGCCTGCCCTCACGTCTCAATGCGGTACACTATAACCAAAACGTACGCCGGGGCTTGGGGGAACCTTGTACAGCCATTCGCTTCAATGGAAATCAGTGGACGGTTCTTTTATTTAAGCATAGTGTTTAACTCGGTTTAACTCCTCTGCTGAATTCGTCCTGATCTTCATCTGGATTCAGGTTGAGAGAGACACATAGTTAACACTACAGCCAGCCCCGCAGCTAGCTGACCACGCTCGCGATTCCGCAATTTTTCTGATTTTCCATGACATGGCGATTGACTTCCCTAACTTTTTTCATGACTTCCAGGTAACTGTTTATGTAGCAAACAGTTGAAAGTTAAGCAAAGTTTGGTTCTGCGCTTCGAACTGAAAACAAACCTCCTTTTTGTAACACAAAAGGGAAGTGCAGTTTTGCAGTTGTAAACACCATTGACAACTTGTTCTCTTCTTGGGTTTGCGTGTCCGTCACAACACAACCCGTACCGTATGAGACATCATGGCTTGTGGACCCTGAGTCCGGAAGCTCCCGGGGGAAGGGGGGGAGGGGGTAGAGAAAGCATATTGGGAAGGGCTGTCGGAACACTCGCTTCTACCACGGGCCTTGCACTTCCATCCCAGTTAGAGTCGCTGTCCGTCCAGTCCAGGGCGCCGCAGTCGCCACGGCCTCGGGGCGGGAGGGACGCCGTCTCGCTGGCGCGGCACCCAAATTACACACCTGGCTGGACTGGGAGCTCCTCCCCCACGCACCCACTACGAGTCCTGCCTCCTTCCGCGGGCCGGGCCAGGCCGGGCCAGGCCGGGCCGGGGCCGCACAGCTGCGAGAACTCCGCGCCGTTTGTGTTTGTGTGTCCGTCGAGGACGACGCGACGAGGTGGTGGTCGGTGGTGGGCGAGAAGAGAGTTTGCTCGCGGCGGTCCCCGCGCCGGTCCCTTCGCGCGCCCTTCCGCCTGTCAGAAAGACGGAAAAAGGCCAACAGGACCGCCGTCCAACTTTTGGCCGGAACAAGCTGGCTGGTGCTAGTGTCAGTCTTTCTATCTCTCTCTCTTCCTCCGTCCCTCCCCCTCTCTCTCTCTCTCCCAATTTGCATCGTCCTGCATCTTATTCCAACGAATTCCTTCAAATTAATTTTTCCGCTCGACAAACTAGCGGCCCGTGTCGGCGCCAACGCTCCACCGCTCCGCCACATTGAGGTAGACGGACATCCCAATTGAGTCCCCCCAATTCAGTTGACAGTGAGTGCGCGGGCGGCGGCCGACCCGTTTAACGTTTCAGGGCCCGGTGCGACCCACAGACGCAGACACACACACACACACACACACACACACACACACACACACGTGTGCGCGGGGCGGTGCGCCGAAGGGGCGGTCCGGGCGCGCGCGCACAACTCCGCACAAGGCCACGAGAAAGCGACAAGCAGCAAACAGCACGGCGCAGAGCGCGCGATTCCCTGGAAACGCCGCTAGCCACCACCTTATTCCCTCGATGGTGTGTGCGCGCGCGCAGCACACACACACACACACACACTCCTGACGTGTCACTATCGCTCGGCCGCTCTGCTCTCTATCCCTTCTCTCTGTCTGCCCTTCCCTTTTTCCTTCACTCCCCGCGATGTTGGTCCCAGCCCGCCCCTCCCGCGCTCCTGCTTGCTATGGGTGGTTGTTATTGTTGGTTTTGTTTTACGACCAAAAATCGGCAGACAGTATGCCGAGGGCACACATAAAAAGTTACACTCTACTACTATGACGGAAAACTATTGCTATAGAGACGCCAAGTGCGGCCACTCGCTAGGGACGGCTGAGGTGCGTATACTCCGTTACGCTGCGACGCACCCGCTGCAGGGCGCGGTGTAGAGGGGAGCGGCCGAGGCGGCGCGGGGCGGCGGGGGGCGGCGCGGAAGGAAGCGGGCGCGGTGGACACGCCGTCTTCACAAGCGTGACGCCCCCCCGGCCCAGCTGGGACGCGCCGCCGCCGCCGCCTCACGTACTCAAATGAGTTCAGAGGGCCATGTGTGCGCACTGCTGTTTCCTCTCGCCGACACCCAGCCCCCTCTCTTCGTCTCTCTCTCTCTCTCTCTCTCTCGGCCGCGAGAAGCAGACACGCGTCGTTAGGCCCGCTGCAGCAGCAGCAGCAAGCTGCCGGTCACACCGCCACTGCCAAACTCATTTTCGCGAGCAGGGCGGCGCTGGGCGGGCGGGGCGGGGGTATCATTGGCGGGGCCCGTCCGGCACGACGGCCACGACTGCCCGTCCGGCACCTGCAGCTGCCGCACCTGCGCGCCGCCGGCGCTGCGGCACAAGGACACGTCTGCGGGCGCGCCCCACCCGAATGCGGGGCCGACGAGACATTTTCGGACATCGAATATGTATCGAATTCCAGTCTCGGTGTCTGGTGTGGCTCTGGTGGTGCCCGGGTAGCAGGTGGCTGGTCGTGTGGCTGTTGCCAAGGAGACGCGGTCGACATCCATCCGGAGTTGGGTCAATTTATCTATACTCATCGAGCAGCGAGGTTAGTCCCCGCCCAGTGAAGGGAACCGCGCGATCCTTTTCCAGGCGGAGATTAGTTACCTGAAACAGAGACCGAGGGTTAGTCAACAAATAATTTTAACAATGGGCGACGGACACAGTGCCAGAAGTTTCTATTTTTTTCTCTTTTCTGCGGATCGGAGGACAGTTCCGTACAGAATTGCAGAGGTAGATCCGCGACGGTCGACTCCTCGCCATGACAGTCAAGTGGGCGGACAAGAGAGGAAATTACCAGCCCATGAACAGTCCGCTCGGTCTCCAGCGCAAGAAAAACTCCCTCCTGTTGCAGGGCGAGACGGGAGGCTGTGGCCCGGATGGCAAGAGCAGCAGACGGCGCGAACAGGCGACATGTGGAAGGCCAACTAAGGATCACAAGGATTACGTGCAAAAGGAAACGCCTTGTGCAGCGCGCGCCCACGGGAAGTCCCCGCAACGCGCACCGTCAGCACAGTGGGAGCGTGAACAGAAAATTTGAACCGACCGGCAATTCTTACAAACAAAATCGTATAAATGGACACAGGAAAAAAAAAGGGAAAATTTCAATACGTCCATAATGAAAGTACATTTTCTATTTGATCTTCGAGGACACTCGGTGTGGTTTGTGAAGAGGAAGAAGGTCACGCAACCACTATGGTTAACGTTAACCAGGTACAATCGTAACCCCCACACCTTAACGTTCATCAATTAACTTTCCTTCGCAGGTCCTGTCCCCTGGCTAAGTCCTGCGTCCTTCGCGATGTCATCAGGTCCTTCTACCATGAAAAATTGATAAGGCGGGGCGGGAGGAATGGTGATGCAAGACAATACCTTCCGAGAACCACCTGAAGATCTGGCTGGCGGGGAGAGGCCAGCGATTGCCATTATTGCGCCGTTGAGGCTGCGGGTTATACTAGGCGGGGACAGATTTCATTTTCACAGCCAAGAGGACGACGAAGTTTAGAGTGGCTGCTCGGCAATGCCACATTGGAAGACTCAGCCACACAGTCATCCTTTACTCTGCACCAGCCGACCCTCATACGGTCTCACACCGAATCAAGTCGTAATCCGGAACATTCTTGATGTTGGTTTTGGGGGAGTTATTTACTACCTTCTGTTAACCCCATACTAACAAGGTTGTAAGAAGAACGCAGTATTGCGGATACTATAATCCCACACTAAGACCACCTGTCAGACCCAGCCCTGAAACAATCTCTCAGAAAATAAAAGTTAAGTCTGTCCTTGTTGATTTTCGAGGCTTCCTTGTTTTGCACAGACATATCAACCACATGTGCTTTCAGTGCATACACGGAGGGAAATTTCCACATTTATTGAGAACGTTCTCGTCAAGATCTGAGTTTCCCTCAAAGTTTTCCCTTATCCCTCAAACACAAACATTGTTTTTACCGTGCACTGGAAAAATTAGGTGTTATCTAATGCCTTTTATAAAGGCGTTAGTGAAAAAGTACCTCTGGAAAGGCTCCACTCGATGCCTCCAAACGACAAAGTTCGATCTTCAGCCGCACGGTTACACAAAGTTCGATCTTCAGCGGCCCGGTTACACAAAGTTCGATCTGTGGCGGCACGGTTACACAAAGCTCGATCTACATTCCGGCGATTTCTGCAGCGCAACCTAAATGTATTCATACTCTCGTAATTATTGCAGATAGAAAAAAAGTAAAAACTGCTGCGACTCCCGCGAGCGGCGAAAAGCAGATCGAACTTGGTGTAACCGTGCCGCTGCGAATTGGACTTTGTGTAACCGGGCCGCTGAAGATCGAACTTTGGGTAACCGTGCCGCTGAAGATCGAACTTTGTCGATAGGAGGCATCGTACTGCCCCCCAAAGGTGTGCGCTAATTTTGGCAGTACCAGTGCATCTACAAAGGCAAGTGCAATAGCACCCCTAAAAGTTCAGTAGCACCCTTAAAAGGGTGCTAGATAGCACCTTTGTTTTTCCAGTGTGAACAAAAACTAAGCGGAAATACAATCACGCCACATTGTACTTTCCTTTTTAGTTCACTGCACGACCGAGGGGCAGCGACGCCTCCTATCAAATCATCTACTGCTGCCATAGCATGGTTCTAATTGACAAGCACGTGCCTTATTTCCGACCTGGACGTGCTCCCTGACCCAACAGGGATCTGGAGACAGAAGGTGGGGGCGGGGAGCACGCTAGGAGAAAGGTACAGGAGCAGAACAGGCAGAAAAAACTTCCTTCGGAAAAGAGTCTGCAACACACTTGACAGAGGTTCCTGGTAGTGTGAATATCCAACTTTTCGAAACTAGGCAAGTTTTATGACTAAGTAGTTGTCCAGAATTCCTTAGAACATTTTCTCTAGCGCCCAAACACTAAAACGGACCTAAGCAAAACTACTCGATTTTGACGTCTTTCCATAAGGTCCTCTAACGGTTGTGAGGTTCAGCCAGGATTATTCGTGCTACCCGGCTTCTAGTTAAAAATCCATACTACTATTCAGCGAGTTTAACGGTAATTGGAAACTTAAGTTTCCGGTAATTATACTGGGGATGGTTTGCAAACACCGTGACGTCACAGGTAAACGATTGTGATCCTTGTCACATTGCTTAAATACTGGGTCACATTCGGTCACATTCGTTGAAATGTGACACAGGCACGTCTGCCATGTACTCTGCCAACTCAAGTGGGACACAGTCCATTAGTTATGCGTGCAATACCATTTGATTCACAGATAAAACTGTAGTAACATACATGTATCATGTATAACACTAACAGGTGCAGTGTGCTACTACACTGCACTGCACTAACCAGACGCCACTTGATCCCGTACTTGTGTCGGCGTCACTGCTGCGATGTTTCCTGGCCAAAAAGGGATGCAGGACAAAGCGGCAGAAAAAGATTATAACTTCCTTCTTTACGTTGAAACAATGCAACCGCTGCACAAGGCATAGGAGGCCCAGGCAGGACCCTAGCTCGGGGCTGTGGTGGGGGCGAGGCGCTCTGGTCCTAACGCGATGTGCTAACAAGATGCCCGGGCGGAGGCGCCGAAGAGAAGGCGCGCACACAACAACACACATGCACGCGCGCGGAAAAGGAAAGAACCTACCTTCTCTTTTGGGCAATCTCCAGTTGGTATCGTGGGGCCCAGCCTCGGAGCTAAGCCCGCTGAGCCTGGTCCACGGCCGACCCGACCAGACCCACCCAGTTCAAAGGTGGACCAACAACGTAATGCTGTTATTTCACGACCGTTCACAGAGAACAAACGTTTAATTAGCAGACTTGCGCTTTATAATGTAAATAGGTCGCCTTCACATGGCATGTTACGGAGTATAAGGGACTTCCTTCGGAAGGACGGGGCTGCATCGCGGTTTCCTCTCGTTTTCCCAGATGGGAAGAATAGGACACAGAGTGCAAAGATGGAACATAATGCCCCCTTAACCCGGAATATGTCGCGGTTTTAACCCATCACGCATCGTCAAACGGAATAAAGGACAATTAGACATTAAACAGCACCCCCACTAATAGTTCCTTCCGGACATCCGGCAGCTCCGCGGCAGCACCGCCGGCTTGCGTGTAGTAGCTTCTGTGTGGATTTAGGGAGATCCTCTGCGAAGCACGCGAGGCCGTGCGAGTGGCGGGAGGCAATATGATGATGCATAGAGGGGGTTCTAAAGAAAAGGAAAACCTTCCCTCCACCTGATCTCCTCCCACCCCTTCACTCTCGTCTCTACATACACCTTTCACTTTATCGCGAGCGTATACCGTATTCCCGCGTCCCAGCCCAGAGAGACAGTCGTACCCGTTGCGTGGGACATAACCTCCGAGACACGATCAAAAGCTGGGCCCACCACTTCCAATCTCATGAAGCACGGCAAACAGAAAAGAAAAGAGGACCCAACAAGGGCACAGCCAGTTGGCACAGGTGCATCAATAGGAGATTAACGAGCAGGAGTGATAAACTTGTCCACAATTTTACAAGTTGCGGCCCGGAAGGGTCGATGGCCCGTGGTGGTCTCAACACACACTGTAACAAGCTGTAACAAACTGCTTTGTTTGCAGCCTTACGAATAATTTTCCATCTTCGTATAGCAAAGAATTTGTGTGTATTGCAAAGAAGATTTTTGCAAGCTGTCAGATTCCTTGAAAACTATGCGGTCATATTTCAAAGAAATAGTTGCAGGCTTGTAAAGAAGTAGTTCGTATCGTATTAAAATGCTTCAAAATTCTTTACAAGCTGGAAAAAGAAAAACATTTGCACTATGAACCCACTATTTAAATCCATTTTGCAAAGCAGACCTAGCAGACAGGTAATCAGATGCTGAAGGAAGAAAGGTGTGTGAGGGAGAGGGGGAGGATAAACTTTTAAAAACGCAGCGTTAACAAAAATGTTAACACATCAGTGGAGGTGCACTCGTCCATTACATCACCGACACCTCCTTGGACACGCACTATAACGGCACGCATGATGTGCACTCACACGTTTTTACACGACTCCATCATATAATAGCAAGGACACACACGCAGACACTGGCTAAATTTACACGCGATCCAAAAAAAAAAGAAAAAAAAAAGAGAGTCAGCTAGCACTGCGTGCCACTGCACTTTCAGTGCCGTTATTGTAGACACACCACCCACCTACACCACCGTGTACGTCACAATGCAAGACCAAAGAGTTTTTCATTGGAACGGTCCAGGCGACCAATTATTTTCTATTGAAATTTGGCAGTAGCGGACGAATGAGCACAGTTTACACAGCTGGTCACGGCTGGTCCCATGTTTGCCTTAGCTTTAGGGAACGCGTGTTCTCAACGAAGCGAGGCGTCAGCTTAGTTTTTTTTTTCTGCGACGAATGGCAAGGTCTTCGCAGCGGCCATCAGAGCAGCCAGAGTCACGGTGTGACGCCCCGGCGCTGGAGTGCAAGTCACTCCAAACAGCCGGGTCCGCCATTAAGTGTCGGCAGGCGCCTACCGCGGGTACTCACACACAGACTCGAGCACGTCAACATGAACTAGCTAACAGAGTGGGAGGGATCGGCTGATGCACGTATACAGTATCTTTCTTGCAGCAAATAGCAAATGATAATTTAGCACTACAAATGAACTAGAAAACAACACTTTTGCACTCTCAGACAGCGCGCGCGGCAATACAAATTCTATGGGTCGTCCCGGCTGTTGCTCACGCCGCCGCCGACCTCATCGGCGCTGCCGCCCATGGTCCATGGCCCACCGTTGCACCACGCGCACAGCGCTACGCGATCGTACGCGCAGCGCACACTTCGTGTTGGCATCCGCCGTATCCGTTTGTCTCAGGTCGTGAGAGGGATAAGCTTTCAGCTTTGCACTCTCAGATAGAAAATTTGAATTTGACAAGCATTCTACTGTCGAAGACATTACGAAATAGTTAGGGCTACATCATTGCAAAAAGAACAAGAAATAACTACTCTCAAATTAGTGCAATATCTCTTTTCACGATCCGTTCATTGATGGAACTTTGGAAATTTTGTAAAGGTAGCCTGGTTGCTTTTCTATAGGTCGTAAGTGGAGTAGCGTAGAAGGTACACACCAACATGGAGAACATAAATTTGGAACAGAACGTGTCTGGAGATTTAAAAGAGTAATTCTTCACTCTGTTACTCTTTCTACCGCTTACTTCCTTACACACAGTAAAAACAGTTTCGTGAATTCCAAGACTTGGACCACTTGTTGTTTCATTTTTTCAAGTCCAAAACATTGGCTGACGAAGCAGCAAAAATCATAGCTTCCTCTGGCGTTTCATACCCCCGGCAAAGCCAATTCTGTGCCACAGCAGCAAAAACTCACGGAAACACAAGCCTCGCTGCTATCAGGATTTTCCCAGCGTTGTCGCGACGCATGCCAGCGGGATCGAAGCAAGCACGCGAGTGCCTAAGACGAAATGAGTTATTTTCCCACCGGCCACCTGAACCGCAGGGACCAACAGCCAACACCAGATTATTTACAAAAATTCTGAAAAACATCCTGATTTCTTTCAAATGCTTCTTGTGTTGGGGAAATTCAATTCCAGAACGTTTTTACTATTCTACACTACTGTTCAAAAAAACGTTAAGTTAATTAGAAATACACGTTATTTTATAATTGGCATGTTATCGCAGAACAAAATTCTTACAAATATCAAAAAACAAAGTTTCTGACCGAAAACAGTAACTTGTGTTGGGTTGCTAAAAAAAGCTGTAACATTGATAATTTTGTTTTGGAACGAACTGTGTTGTTAGAAAGATTAGCAACACTTTTCTTGTACAAGTACAGCACTTAAAATACCAAGAAGTTTCTGTTGTGGGCCAATATACATATGTTAAACAATTATTACTGAATAAAAACAAGAAACATTTTATTACTTTGTCGAGCTCTGCACTGACACTGTGCATGAGTGTGTTAGTGCAGGTACAAAATGTAGACGTTTGTCAAACCAACACAAAGAACATGTGAGGAAAACAGGGGCTATTTGTCCTGGAGTGTTGTAGGAGCATCATCTGCAGGGCCCCGTTGCTGGTGTGGAAATAATGTTTGAGTAATGGCACAATTTGAGACAATACTACAATGGGTCGGCGTGGGCAGGAGAGTGCGAGGGAGTGTGCGAGTGCGGCGCATCACATGAGAAGGACAAGGACGATCAGACACGCGTGCCGACGGAAATATTTTCTCTAATGACGTCCCACGATCGATTTCCAATGACGCCAAGCCAATTATGATGCGCGGGGGAAAAGAGTTGTTGCGATGCGCACTCCGCACGGCGTCGACCCAGAGGGAAAGAAAAGTGAAAACATTTCTATCGCTCGTTCTCGGAAAGTTCATAATGCCAAGGCAACACGCACAAATCAAGCCTGTCTCGGTTATATTAAAAGTTATTTAGCATTTACTCACATCTTTCAGCATCAGTGTTGTAATTCCTACAAGTTCTGTAACGCTTTTTTATCCCATTCCAGAAACGCAGCTACGCTGGGGCGGACTCAGGCGGTGATGCGTCTATGACCTGCGATCGATTTCAGAGCTTTACTACTCGGATAGTACGTGATGCTATGTTGTGCTCTTCCTCGTCGCACCTCCCCCCAGCCCCTTCCCACCACCAGCGTGCACATCCGTGTCCTTGAACCCGTCGCAATTCCTTTCCCTGCATCGACTGCTGCGGCGCTGCTTTCCTCCCTCGAGGCGGGGGGCCCATGGGTGGCCAGACTCGGAGAGTTGACTTCCTCCCATCTGTCGGGCTTTTCGTTGCGCGGGGTGAGGCGCGCGCGCGCTCGGGCTGCGTGGGCGCGCGCCAGATTTTGGCCCGGCGCGCCGCGCCAGTCGGGTCGCCGGGGCGCCGGTCGGCCCGCCTCATTAGAGAGCCGCACTCTCTCGCTCTCTCGGGTCAGACTGGTCATCCAGATATACAGGTTATATCGCGACGCCCGCGGCGCGGCCTCGTGGTGCGGCGCAGCAGCGTACGCGGAATGACCCACCGCGGCGCAAACTTCACACCAGCTAAAGATGGACCGCGAGACGGCGCCAGAGCGGTTTGGTTCGCGAGGAGATCGAGAAAACCAGACAAGGGCAACGTTTTTCAGGAAAGGCGTGCGCCAAAACAATTTGGATTTTGTGATTTCGGCTCCTCCTAAGCGCCCCCCCCCCCCCCCGTAATCAGATGCTGGAGAAAGGAAAATGTGTGGG
>NW_026267258.1:95592-104834 GCF_000697945.3 Frankliniella occidentalis | reverse complement strand
CCCCCAAACATCTCTGCCTGACTCTCATTACGACAGTAAAGCGGTCGGTAAAGCCGGAGCGTCACGTTCTCCTCCTCTGACCGACATGTAACACATCAATTTAAAAACAAATTCGCCCGGCAACCCGCCCGCCTGCTTACTTTCCCTGGCTGATTTACCGCCGGCCCCTTCCAAACAATTTACCCTCCCCGTCATCATTATTACATACCACCACCGCACCGACCTCGGCCGTTTCCGCCGCTCTTAGTCGGACAACTTAACGTCTCCCTGAAGTGTGAATTAGTTTGTTGTCTGCTGGCATCCGCACGGGGCGATCGCAGGGACGAATCTACGCCTCACATCGCAGATTCGGGTCGTTCGAAACGATGTCCGTGTCGGGCACGAGCCCATGCTCAAATAGCACACTACAACCCCACCTCCCTCCCCGATGTCTGCGAACCAAAATGAGATGTATCCTGCACTTCCCACTTAAGTATGGGCAGCGGTTTCGATATCGATCGTACAACACAGAAGCCAAGCCACCGTTCGGCCGCAATTAACGAGCTCGTCAGCGACTGGGCCGCAGCCCACACGGGAGTTGGGGAGGGGCAGCAGAAGATTCACCGACGGCGCTGCCTGCATGAAAGGCAAGGCGCGGAGCAGTCTCATCTCGGACCCACTCCTCACAAGGGAACGCATCTAAGTGTTACTCCCCGATTTTGTTCCACCTAGGGGGTTTTGTAGTGTGACCGTATACAAAACGATTGGCAATGAAAATTCGTGCCCAATTTCATATTTGTATCTGCAGGGTAAATCCATTTTCTCCAGAAATGACAAGAAAGGCATTTTTTCTAAAAAATCCAAAACTGATCCACAGCTTGTATTCAGTTTCAAAATGTCGATTTAAGGCCGAATACAAGCTTGGATCATTTTTGGAGTACTCAGAAAAAAAGAGCTTTTTATTTTAGTCATTTCTGAAGAAAATGGATTTACCCTATGTAGATGCAAATATGAAATTGGGCACGAATTTTCATTGCCAATCGTCAGTCCTGGGATAAAAGCCTCAGTTACAATCCCACACGAACTCGAATGTACTTTTTCGTACATCAGTAATGCAAGCGCGTCTTACTGTTGCATTTTTAAAACAACGCTGAATGCAGCGTTGCGTCTATTTCCCCACAGCAATGACGATCATGGCTAATTGCGGTGCTATCGCATCGAGAGGTCATGTCGTTTCCGGACGGCGAAAGCGATACAAACTCCAGAGAGGTCCTGCGGCGCGGCTACTGGACGGCGGCGGCCCTTTCCTCCGCCGTGAACTGCAATTTCTCCTCCTACTCTGTGACACTAGCCGTCACACAACACCCGAGAGGGGCCTGCCCCGCGGGGCCCGGGCGCTCCGTGCCACTCCGTGCGCAGACAGAGCCGCGCAACTCCAGGCGGCCCCCGGCAGACTTGCAGGACGCAGCCGTCCCCCTGGGGCTAACCGTCCGTCCTCCTAATCACCTTCACTGTACAACCGAACTAATCACTAGCCTTCCGCCTCGCGCCGCCTCCCCCTCGACCCATCGCATGGGACCAGAAAAAGTTTCACTTTCAATATCACTGGTCCCCACCCTTCCTCACCCCACCCTGAAACGAAAATCACGTCGCAAGAATCGAAAGCAAATCCGCGCCATACGTCCCACACTGCCCCTATAATGTGGCACACCGCCCGCCGCACGGCCCGCCGTGTGTCGCAGCCCAATCCAAACGACCTAGAGCAAACAATTTACGAGGGTCTCCAGGGAGACATCGAGTTTATCGCGAATTTTGATGGGGTTTGGCGAAAGCACCGGCCAGCAATGGGAGATTTTGGCCTGTAGACTAGTCGACTCGCCCCCGCTGCGTCTGTCGACGCGCGCCATGGGTGGGCCAGCGAGCCTAGTCAGCTTTCCATAATATTGTAAAAATTATGCAAAACTTTCGCCGAATAGGCAGTCTATGAGTCATGGAACTGGACAAATGCGTGTCTGTATTTTCTTTTCCTACAGCGAAAAGTGTAAAGGTGGCAGAACAAGCAAAAGACAACGGAAACCCAAACACTTCCTATTTCGCACACAGACAAGGGGTCGTCCAGAAAGTACGTCAGACACTCGCCATTAAGGAAATACACCAATTTCAGCCATGCAAGGTCTTCTGGCGCCTGATAGGTAGGCAACATCTTGCTTCCTGTGCATTCGTGTACTGCTTGGTGGCCTATCACGAGTCTCGCAGGCGCCGTTTACCGAATGAATTTTGAGAAAAACGGACGTACTTTCTGGACGATCCGTAAGACTCCAGGGAGATGCCCACCCAATACCACCATCGTGCAATTAATATACGGACACTATGACTTAGGATCATGGTCTAACTTTAATCAGCTCGATGGATCTCGATTCTCTCCTCAAATTTAACTGTTCTTGTGGCCATTGCCATGAATGAAAACTCCATACATATTTTTGAATTCTTAAATGCTGTCTTGCATAATTTATCTCCAAGTTGGCTAGTGTTTGGAGGAAAGTTAAAAGAGATCCAAATGAATTGAAATTTGTTACTTTTACAATGCCCTTCAAAAGCCGGAGTTTTAAACAGTGTTGCCATTTTTTCTGCTCTCCCGTAAGCAGCCGCCGGGGGGGAACTGCTGCGCTTTGCTTACAAGTTGGCAGAGATTGAAAGGGAGAGCGATTCTCCGGGCAGTGCCGTCTTTCTCTTCTGTAAACCGCGCCCAGTGGTGCCAACTTCCTCACTCTGCCAAGCTGAGAGACTTGGTCGGAGGTTGCAAACCTGACTTTTAAAATAACACGCAAAAAAGAAAAAAATACTGTCATGGCTAAAATATCTGATTCCGTCATAGCTAAATAACATTGACCTCAGCACGTGAAAATTTAGCTATGTGAGCCAATGGTCATCTGCTTCTGCTTTAGCGAAAAATGAGCACCAAGAGCGACTTTTCGAACGAGGCAGCTAATAATTGGCACGCAATTAGCTACTTTTCACCCACTTTAGATCAATGTGACTAGCTATTCCAGAATCATTTAAGCAAAAATAAGTAAAAATAGTTCTTACAAGTTGTTTTTGAAACTTAGAAAGGGAGCCAACCTTGACAGTAGAAATGTTTCGAATCGTTGTGCGATTATTTGTGTGGATTACTCGGTGGATATCTTTCCCTCCCCCCAAAAAAGTGTGCAAGTTCACAACACAAATGGTCGATTGTGGTATCGTCTTTCCAACCCTCGCGGTATCGCACACCACCGCCCTCGCGTTGGTGACGTTTCACCACCACTTTGTAATTTATAGAAGGCGCCGGCGGCGGCGGCATGCCATCCACTCGCATCGGGGGGCGTGGCTAGGGGTGGCGCGGCGTGGCGTGTCCCGAGGCTGCAGTTTGTTTATGTCGCTGCAGTAGTGCGAGAGCCACAGGTGGGTGGCGCCTCTTGCACTTTCGGTCTCGCGCTCTCGCGGCTCTCGCCCGAACGGTATCGATAAGCGCGAGTTACCAACAACATAGGCCGGGCGTTCCCTGCGGGTGGCAGCACAACAGAAGGCAAAAGAGAGCCCGGGGAAAAGGGAACTGATTGCAATAGGACTCGTTTTCACGAAATGAGAAGGACTGCCGCCAAAGACAACCCTGGCAGCAACAAAAAAAATTGCCATTCGCGGCAAGAAATATTGAGTTGAGGCCTAAATATACCCTATGAATAGATTTCATAAGGAAAACTATACCCACATCGTGGCGTAGAAGTTGCAGCTCTTTTTATGAATATAGGAGTTGGCCCGCGAGCAGGTAAACGAGCTCGAGAAAAGGGAGAAGATAGCGGACATGACAGTTCTGGCTAGGTGTCGGTCGGAGGCCCTTCTTATACGAGCTTGTCCCGTCACGCCCAGGCCCCGCGGGCAAACGTTGATGCACCGGGAAAAGTGAGGGGGCGTGCAACAGGGGGACGCGACGCGCACGCACACACACTCACACACACTCACACACACTCACACACACTCACACAGACACACACGCACACACACACGTGTCTGCGCGGGGCGCTTCCTGCTGCACGCTTCACCGGCGCGCTCCTCCTCGCAGGCCCCACGTGCGAGATATATGGGATGAGGACCAACAATGACGCCTTTTCTTTCCACAAAACGCCGGTATCACGCGCGTGTGCCCCGGGGACACGCGTGAAAGCAAGGGTATGCGCGCTCGCTCGCTCTGTGTGTGTGTAGGTGTGTGTGTGTGTGTGTAGGTGTGCGTGTGTGTGTGTAGGTCAGAGACAGACGCCTTCTCTTCTCCGCCACGGGGGGCAATAAGACTACGTTTTTCGATGGACCGATCGAACCAGGTGAACTCTCCCTGCTATGTCTTGCCACATCATGTGAGACAGTTCAACCACATTATCTTCGTTTTCAGACGCGCGCGGACACAAACTGTAAAAACTCGGTAAAACTGTTCAATTAATGACCGTCGTTTGGTCACGTCACGTCCCAGGCAGCCCTGCACGATGAACATTGTCGGAGCAGGACACAGTCGATTTGTCCAGTGTCCACACCAAAACACCAGTCGGATACAGCGCCCCGGCACAAGTGCACCTACTAGGCTGCAGCTAGAGAGACTGGGTGACGACACACACTAGCGTCTCTCAACGTCTAACCCCTTTGAACGAAACGAGGACAGTCTCTGCGGGGACACGAGAACAAAGCGGGTAAAATAATTTAAAAAATAAGCTTTTCCACCGCTGAAACCGACTTGAGTCATAGAACTTGGACTGCAATGCAACGCACACGGCACCGCGCCGCTCGTTAACGACGGGTTGCCCAGTTGCCCCGGCCAGTAATTTAATTCTCTTCCCTCCCCTTACCGAGTCGCCCTTTAAAGAGTAATTGCTTGCAATAATTGCTTGAGAAAAAATCAGGACAGCGTAAATTTAGCTATGAAAATATTTGATCTCTCACACAAGCAAAACACACATTTCATTTCATAAAAAGTTCAGTCAATCAGTAGTTACGTCGCTTTCAAAACAAGTGTAGGGGTCAATACCGAAAAATATTGCATTTGTACTCTTGTTTGTGAGGACACAAGAGTCAAGTACCAAATTATGCCAAACGGTAATCCGTGAGGTCGTTTGACCACCAGCAGCAGCAGTACGGGTAAAGTGGGAGGGAGGGAGGGAGATGGATGACGGTTATTGAAAGCCGTGCTCTCTGTACTTGCAATCCGATACCACCATTCCGGTAGCAGCGACGAGGCGCGCGCACACACACACACACCAGCGCCACGGTGACATGGTGTGACGGCCGACCAGATATACATCACTGCTTCCTCATCGGTATGGGATAGCCGGGCATGGGCCAGCAGGGCCAGCTGGACCCGCGGCGTGACCGCGCCGTATAGTCACCACGTAGTGACGTGACCCGTCACATAAGACTGCTCCGCCCGCCCGCGCTTGTCGGCCCGGCTCGACGAGAGCGGGGCGGGAGCGCTTCCGATCTGCCTGCTCCGAGCTCTGCAGGCGTTGTCCGGCACAGTTGCAACTCAACGGTTTATAGCCCGGCGATGCGAAGAACAGCGTGCACCGCGCCGCGGGCCGACAGTGCGGCGCGGGGAAGGTACAGCGTGGCGGTCAGTCACAGAGGAGCAGCTCCTTCCCGAAATGGTCAATACAGCTCTGCTGACCCTGGTTGACCGTGGGGACGTCCCTCCGCGCCTTCCTATATAGCAGTCTGCGAGGGTACACGCTCTGGCTGCGAGTCAACGAGATCGAACTCGAGCGACTAAGTGCCCCCGTGTGGCAGTCAGCACCACGGCCACGACCGCAACGAACCGAACTCTGTCACCAGTCTTCCTGCACTCTCAATGGGGAGGGACAATTTTTGTACTGAGATTAGATCCGTCGTTGTACATATCTTCAGATAGAAATACAAATTTGCAGGTTGTACCAAAGGCTAGGTACAAATGCCTTATTTTGTATGTGACGTAGATACAAACTACTATCTGAATTGGATGTGCACAAGGACACATTTATAACCAACGAACACAAACTGTCCCTTGCCATTGAATGTGTTAATCGACAATATGGGCATTGCGTGAACTAACTTTGAATGCATGTAAAGTGGTGGTCACATCCAAACGCTTGTCGATAACTGATGTACCGGGTGTAACTGAATACGCAGCAGTGCTGCGGAATTGCATACTCAATATGGCTGCAGGGGCCATGGTCCCTTACGGGTGTAAAGAGTAGGCAAACCCGCAACGCTGCTGCGTATTGACAGTTACACCCGGTACTTCTGTGATAGGCGTACACCAATAAGTGTTGAACTAACAGCTAAGAGTGCAACTGTAAGTTGAATACTTGCAAGTGCTCAACTCGGTGGTTGTGCGTTACATGTACCTCATTATAAATTTAGGGTCATTATTCACTCAATTTTACAGTTGAAGCAAAACTGTATTATCCTTGGTTTCAGAATTATTTTAACGAGTTAACCCGCTCTGTTCTCCACACTCGACACGACACACCCTCTAACGCAAGAGGGATTTTGAGAAATGGGACAGGCCAACTTCATTCGAGACTCGGTCGGACGCAACTCGACGAAAGAACATGGATTGATGTAGCGCCTCACTACGCGCCGCGAGACGCGGTACGGCGTGGCGAGGCGAGGCGCTCTGCGGCGCGACTGAGACGCGGCGCGGCAAGAAACAGTGTTGCAGGGAAACGACTAAGAGTCGAATTAATTATGACGGCAAAGGCGACGACAACAAAGGGTACAGGGGCGGCTCCAAAGAATGCCGCTTCCACTCGAAAAGTCGGCAGGAGAGAAGAATACAGAATATGTAGACAACTTCGACATGATTCACAGTCGGCGCGCACAACGCTGATGTGGCATGGGCGATAAAATGTTGACGAATAGACATGTGAAAAGGCCCCGGGGAAAAGGGGAGGGGGGATAGATTGGGGGAGGGGGACGGTACAGGGATGGCGCGAATATTTTGTCGACGCAATGTGCAAGTCGTGTCGTTCTATCTCGTCTTCTGTACTGCTTTATGTGATGCGTTCTGCACTATTTGCCTAGTTCGGCCGGCGGCAGGGGCAGTTCAGATCTCAGACGCACCCTGTATGCTTAAGATTCCAGCAGTCTCTACTTAACATTTAACGCACTGTGTAAGCCTTACATTCAGCGCATCCTGCTTCGAGATTGCGTCTTCCGTTTGGAATTTGCATGCCAGGTTTTTGTTAGACGTGGGGACCTTTTTTCCCTAGTCACCTTTCCCCCTTTCACCTACTTCCATTTCACTCGTGTCTCGCTAGGAGAGGAGGTGCAGCGAAGAAGAGAGTCGCTCCAGATCTTCACGCGCAGACAAAAACAAAGTAACTCCTCCGGTCAGATGCGCGGTTACTGCGGCGCCAGCTGGAGCGGAACCAAAGGACCGGCCGCACAGTGTGTGTCACACTAAGTCGAGCGCAGACGAGCCGAGCAAAGCCGAGTGTTGGGCCAAGTGTCGAGACGCGAGCCGAGCCGAGCCAGCAGCCCGACGTGAACTGGAAGACTCGACAAATCACTGAGCGCCACGGAGCCGCGGCGCAGGACGAGTGCACATCGTGCACGTGCGCACGCACGCACACACACACTGGAGTAAATTGAAAAAAAATGCACCACATTCGAACTATCTTAAAGTAAAATAAGCAATGGGGGCGCGTAAATCTGTGCATGAGATAAAGAAAAGAAAATGCTGTGTATGCAACCACGATACTTGGAAGCGTGGTGGGTTGCCTACCCTGTGGTTTACAGGGGCCTCATAGCTTATCCCCGATTGTGAAGCACGACTGGACTGGAAGGGAGAGGTAGAATAAAGCAAAGTAAGTGCCAACGACCATGATTTGGCGGGTTCCATTCAAAAACTAATTTGACATAAAACAGTTCTTTTTCTCCAAACGCAATGTCTTGATTTAATTGGGGTAAGTTTTCACTCTGGTCTTCTTCCCCTTCTCCTACTCGACTGGACTGCTGCTGCAGCGATAGGAGCCCAGTAGTGATGTCGTCGTCACATAAGCACAGCGTGCCAAGCTCCTTTGCTACTAGTCCGATGAAATCGAAAGCGATAACAAAAGCCAGCGGAGCCAGCGCGCCCCGCTGCAGGGGCCCGCCGCGGCATGGGGCCCCCCGGGCCGTCGGGCCCCCGCGGTCCCCCGCGCACAAAGGCGCCTCATTCGCTGCGGCCCCCGGGGGACGTCCTCCGCCACGTCGCGCGGCGCCTCTAACGCGCCCTGCTTGAGGTAGGCCGGGACATGGATGGGCCGAGGAGGTAATGAATGAAGCAATCCTGATCAAGCTTGTGTCAGCCTTCACCCGATGCTCATTACAACCAAAACATTCTTTTTTCGATTTTTGTGATCATACTCCTTGCATAAAAAGACCCCCATGGTCATTCATGTGTAGGTACATAATATGTATAGGTAATATCCAATCAAAGTTCAATTAGAGTTATTTCGAGGAAGATATTTGCAGACGTGAAACTGTGTAACAAAATCTGCTTGTCCTTGCAGTCCTTGCCTCGAAAATCCGTTTAGGTTGGTACAAAGCTCCACAGCCCTACAACAGTGAAACTTCCGCCCGCAGAAGCTAAATCCATTACCGCTGTTAAAAGAGATGAATTGCAATACCGGTCGTTACGGCGCACAGTAATGTGTTGAACTGGGCCTCATGAGAGGGAGAGTGCCCGGGCGAGCGGGAGAAGGTGTCGAGGTGTCCTACGCCTCTCGGACTGATTTCTCATCCTTATCGGAGCTCGAGAAAATGAGGGAGGTGTGTCATTGTGTCATTCATTGTACTGAGCTGCGGGCGGCCGAGAGTGAGAGGTTGCAGCAAGCACTAATCGCGACACTTAACTTAGATTTGGGCATCCTGAAATCCTTTCCCTTATAATCCACCTCTTCCACCTCTTTGTACTTACTATACGAGGTCCCTCCTCCCAACAACAACACACGGACAAAGTCGACGACGCGTCAACAGAGTTTACGCACGCGCGCTCCCCAAAGGAACCAGGCAGAAAGAGAGAGGGGGGGAGAGAGACTCCTACGCCCCCTTCCTTCCCCCTCTCCCTCTTAACGCGTCGCGCGCTAGACCGACGGGCGCCGCGTTGTCCCCCATAAAGCACGCGCTAATTTGACCCGCCCGGCCGCTGCCGTGGAGCCCGTCTGCCGGGCGTGGGCGGGGCCGCCGATCACACTGCCAAACAACGCTTCTGGTCGAATCAG
>NW_026267258.1:93305-94949 GCF_000697945.3 Frankliniella occidentalis | reverse complement strand
CCTTGCCACATCATTATAGTACAAAATATATTCGAGGTAAACTGTTTGGACAGCCACCCTTGCCATTTTGGGGGAATTACCAAGAAATAGGTGGCTGGGAGCTCGCTAAAGAACGTTTTCTTTCTCCATAGATACCCCGAATGCATTACAGATAGAAAAACCTCCACTTGCAAACGTTTTCAAAAACGAAAAAAAAGTGACCCAATATGCATCTTATTTGTGAAACCACCCATTTGCAATAAAGTAAGAATGGAGACGCGGAAAGTACCGGAAACCCCAGTGTGCGTGAACATCGCACACTTGTCTCTGTAAACGTTATTCGTACACCAAAAAAAAATAAAAATAGATTCATGATTCAAGTGCATGCTGACACAAGATGAAATTCACCATTGAAACAAGGCAATTCTGTCTTTGGAATTAGATTTTTCTCATATCCGAAAGAAAATATCAGCTTGTTTCAGGAGTAAATTTGATCTTGTGTCAGCGTGCACTTGAAACAAGGAATAATTTACTTGAAACAAGAAACGATTTTTCTAGGTGTATACATGACGCCACAAGAGTGGAAATTTCAAAGAAAAATTCACACCTTACGTTCCCAATCCTAGTGGACAGTCACATACCTAGAAGTGTGAAACTGTGCAACTAGAGAAATCTTAGCTGTAGAGACTCTTGCGCGGAAGTAGCCATGATACTTTAACATTACAGAATTTCGGGGTCAACAAAGGCGGATCCCCTTTCTTTCTCGTCGAGACGTCATTCTTTTTTCACAACCCAATTTAGGCGGGAAAATCTGCAATAAAATATAATAACAATGAGTCATGAGGGGAAGCAGAGCTCCGTATAATCCAGGTCGCGGGCGGCGGTGGAGGAGAGGCATCGAAGACAGCAGTGGCGTCCAGACAAAAGGAGGGAATACATGACGGACGGACGTACGGACGGCAGGAACGCAGCGCGGACCAGACGTCAAAATGCACGGGGATTAAAAGCGGGGCGTGGGAAGTAGGCAGTCTGCATGGCGTCGCCCGGGAGCCGAGTCGAGGCGGGTCGCAGCGCGGAGGCACGCGAGGGCCGGGTGACGGCGGCAGGGAAATGAGACGTCAGAGAAATGTTTGCGATTTCAGGCCGAAAAAACTAAATTGAAGATAACCATTTTGCCGCACTTTTGACAATTTTTTTACACGCGCTTTCCGGGAGCAAAACCCGCAATTGATTACATATTATGTAACTAGTAAATTACAACGCACCAAGCACTCCTTCACAAGGTGGTGCTTTTGGCTGGGTTATCGAGGGACTGGTATCACGGCAGTTAAACTCACCCTTTATTGGGTTGTATTTTACCCTCAACCCTTTGTCAAGAGTTTTATTATGGCTCACGAGGCGACCTTTAAGAGGTTAGAGAAGGGTGAGAGAGGGGGAGGGGGGCTGGAGGAAGAGTAAAGGGGTGCTTGTGCATTGTGCGGAGGGTGTCGACGTACCGCTGGGCCGACCAAACGACTTGAACGGGGTCGGCACGAACGACTTGACCGATCGTATACCGCCGCGCAGCAGTGTGCAGGGAAAGCGCGTCACGGCGAGGAACGGAACGGGCGGGAGCTTCCCGGAGCGCATCCATCCCGCCGACACCTCGTCGCACTACACCCCCCC
>NW_026267258.1:80815-86120 GCF_000697945.3 Frankliniella occidentalis | reverse complement strand
CACCGACCGGTCGGTGCTCGGTCGGTGGCTGAATTCGGACACACTCGTATTTTACGAATAAGAAGAACAGGAGGAATCCCAGCCGACGTCTGCTCCCCGGACCATAACAAAGCCATGACCAAGCGCACGGTTTCTCGCGTATCTTCGCTAATACTGAAAAGAAATCATAACTTTTCTATATCATTTTAAAGCTGAGAACCTCAAGAATCTGGTTCACGAGAAATCGCGACGTTACGCGCCGACCTGCGGCTTGTTGTCGTCCAAAAGCCGGTATTCCTTCTGTTCTTCTTATTCGTAAAATACCTCATTGACCGGGCGCTTACACCTACAACCGGCGTTGCGTAGAGGCGGGAATATCTCGACCCGTCGGTAACGTTTATGTTCTACCTGCTATCTTCTTTCTCCGCTCGTCGAAATACACTATAAAATCAGCTTCTCGTACTGCAGTAACGCACATCAAAATGCGCTTCGCAAACGTCTTTCTTTTTTTGACGTATTTAGTTTAATGCGCATTAGTGCGTAAAATGCGAATTACATGTAATGCGTAGTGTATGAGGGAGCTGCTCGATAAGAGGAACAAAATGATGGAAGGCCTGATCAGCTGATCTGTGATCCTCATGAGGAGATGGCGTGGCGTAGCGCCGTCCCTTAAAAAAAAAACACAGAAAATGAGCGACAGTCTAGCAGAGGTTAGGCTGCGTGTCGTTAGATTTAAAACATTTTAGAACGGGCCTGTGCATACAGCACCTTGGTACCACCAAGTCCGGTATTGGAATCACCGAGGTTTATTTTGACAGCTGAGTCATTATCAGTAAGTTAAAATAATTGTACTGAGAGGGTATTCCGCTTCAAGACAATCGGAACCCGAAGAAGAAAAGCATGACTTCCCGACCTGTTTCTTCCTGAACGCTGATTGGTAGACGATGACGTCGGTGTGTCAGTCAGCCAATGAGCGCGCAGACGGAAACGGATCGAGCAATCATGCTTTTCTTATCTAGGTTCCTGTTTCCCTGCAGCGGAATACCCTATTCAACATGTTTCGTACACTGACCTAGATACAACCACACCTGGACGGTTGAGAAGATTGTGTAAACTCTTATTTTCCGATGCCAAACTTTCCAGAGCGACTTATTGACGCGTAAGAGTGCTACTTCCGCTATAATCTAGACTCAATAAAGCATTCCGGTATATAGGTGAAAAGCAGAAGAATACGAAGAACAAGAAAACGGCAGTCACTAAGATATGAATGCATAGTGATTTCCGTTTTCTTCATCCCGCATTCTTCTGCAATTCAGCTTTACCGGAATGCTATATTTGTTTCTACAAATTCTTCAAAACTTGGTTTATGATCACACATGCACCCGCGACAAAACACAGCATGGTCGCCTGCGTTCTTCTTTGTTTCGCGACCGCGCGACCGCGCTACCCCATGCTATCTCTTTTGCGCTACCGTCCTCTGGTTCGAGCAGCTTCCTCATTAAATGCTCCAAAAATAAGGGACCTATAAACCTTTCCGGTAAAGCTGAAATGAAGAAGAAAGAGGGGACAAGAAAATTAAAATCACTTAGCTTTTTGATGTAATGAGATATGTCCAGGGCAAATGAAGTCGATGAAGAAGGAAAAGATTTGTTGATTTTGTTGTTCAGGAGTTTCGTGATTATGTTTTTTTTAAATTATGTCGTCAATGTCAAAATGTCCAGAACCATGATAAAGTGCAGACTAAATTCTAAAAATTCTGTAAATTCTGCAGATTCTTGCAAATGAAAGGTTGTTCAACTTGTCACTTGACTCGAAGGCAAGCGAAAGTGTCCCGTCCGACTCTGACATTGTGTGACTGCTCGCTGTTTCCCGGCGGTCCCGCCCGTACACTCCATCCCCGAGGCACTTTAAGTAGCTGAGAGCTGCGAGGACAAATTTATTTCATTCGTAATAAAGAGGTACTTTGTCTTTGCTTTCTTCTGTGAAGAGTATTAAATACTTAGTAGGCTCTGGCTGCTACAACACGTGTGGTTCTCTTTAGTATGTCGATTTTTCGATTTAACGCTGTGAAAGGTTACCCACATACGCCGGGGTAAATCCATCGCGACACGCGACTCGCAGCGAAAGTCTTCCGTCTAATAACCGTTTGTTAATGATCTTCCGTGCCTGGTGGGGGAGAGACGTCTCGCTTACCCATAATGATGACTGACCCCTGTTTTATCGCAGTCCGCCGACGTGTACAGCGCCCCACACTACATGTGCACATTTCCATGTTTGAATCAGTCGATTAAAGCTTTCCGTTCTACGGGTCTGCCTCGGATCTCAGTCGGTGCTTGGAAAACGGCGCGCACCGATCGGAACTAACTCGTCTGCTTGGAAAGCTTATAGCATTTCTTCTTTGGAGACCGAAAACGCCACTGCTTGAAAACCATGAGAACACTGCCTTTTATTGTGTCAGCACATTTTATAAAACAAATATCTTGACAGGTTTGTAACACACAATTTAGACAATGTTTCGTCACACTTCTGGACTGCAGGAGTTGTAGTGTTCTCAGTTAGGGGTGTTGCTATGAGCGACGCATTATGACAATGCATGACGTCCCCGTGTCCTCTCTGCCACTTTCTTCGGCGATGTCCTGAAGCAACCAACGGCCCGGGTGTTCATTTGGCGGGCTGCACGCGCGCAATCTCGCGATGTGTTGAGAGGGCTGTGTGTGAAAAACGGGAAGTACCGCAGAGAGAGAGAGAGGGAGAGGGGGGGGGGACAGAGAAGGAAAGGGGGGAGTAAGAGAGACGGAGAGAGGAGGGACTCTCTCAAACGCAGTCCGCACAATGGGGCGGGTATTATCGCTGAGCTAATTGGATAGCGATGGAGCCGGGGCTCGATAGCCCTTTTGTTGTTGCTTCTGCCGCTGCTGCTGCTGCCGCGCCGATTGTACCTGCCGATTTGCTTTTGCGTTGCTGATGGTTATCCCGGGGAGTCGATTGAAAGCGTGCGGCTATTGGCCCTCTCTTCTTGAAAGAACAAATTGAGATAGAGGAAGGAAGAAGACTCAAAGAAAAATTGTGAGCCATGACGTCTGCCTTGCTTTTGCGTTTCCATCCTTTGCGCCGCCCCCTTGGTGGTCGCTTTGGACCGGCGAGGGCGGGTGTCTCGTCTCCTATCAGGTACTCGACGGGGAATTGAACCGGTTATGGTTATGCGGGGAGCAGTTGTGTCACATGCCACGCCCAAGTGAACGACACGGCAACCTCTGCGGATTGCGATGCAAGTATGCTACGGTATACTGTTTAGCACTGGGAGCCAACACAGCAATCGTCTAGAGCAATATTTTGAGGTGGGACGAAGTCAGGAGATTAGACAGTCGCTTAGTAGTGCCCAGCAGGAAACATTTTACTCAGTGACAATAGTAGGAGTTTTATCGAGCAAATTGCAAACCGTCAAATCTGTCTGGCCGCTCATTGAAGTATCCAATTGGACAATGGGGTGACCATACCCTCCCCCTTCCTCCCCGCCCGCGTCTGCTGTTGCAGCCCCTGCCTCCTTGCCCCTGGCAAACTGCAAGTCCCAGCCCAGAGCCCCCAGCGCTGAACTCGGCCGCACACCCTTAAAATCTCTCATAAGTTACGAATAATGTACGTAATAACGTGATCATTCACGTTATAAAGCTCACGCTCATGTTATGGATAGTGTTTGGATAAGTATGGTATAAAAGGACAACAGATAGTTTCGTAAGGTTACTGATCCCGGAATCGTTCGAGATATGAAGATATGAACGAAAACCTTTTATATTAGGAACGCCAGGATTCATAATGCGAATACAATTCGTTCTTATTTTGACAGCATAGAAATTCTCCGGAATCACTCTCAGACCTGTACTGATTTACTTACTATTAGCATATAAAGGTTTCTACGCAGCAGGATTACTGATTAATTTTCTTATTTATTCTGTATATTGTTGTAAGTACTCACTGATAAGGAACAGTTGTCAGTACCTTATAAAGGTTTATACGCAGCAGGAATACTGGCAAGGGGTGAAAAAAAACAGTAACAGCATGAGAGTGTGAACAAAACCTTCATACCGTGAAGAAGAGTCGCGTCCGTGCGGTTCTAAGAGTGCATGCTATGCCGGTACGTGGCCGTTGGAGTGGTGCGGCGGTAGCGCAGCGGGAAGCGCCGCGCCACTCCCCCGCCCCGCCACGCCCGGACATTAAACAGGCTGCGAAAGCGAAATCTCATGTCGCTTGGCGCTGGGCTCGACTCTGCGCATTGCGTGAGGTTAAAGCATGTGAGGACGCATCGTCCCCTGACCTTCGCGCTCAATCGGCCAGGATGCGAGCCGCCGCACTGCGCGCTACGCCCGGCTACGCCGCACCCTGGCGGCCCCCGCCCAGCCGGTGCGGCACAGTCGGCTTCTTGTGAAATAGCCACGGCGGTAATAAGGGGGAGCACTTTTTAGTTTTCAAGGAGGAAGAAAAACGGCCCGGTAAGAAAAGGGGAGACGAGGAGAAGGAAAGAGGATACTAGAACAACGTTGGGGAAACCATACAATGAGGGGAGTGAGACATAGTTCCAAGGTCATGGTCAGGTTCAATCCTTCTGACAATCTAAAAAACGGTAACCATTCTTGCTATTTCTATCTGCGAAACGAACCTGTGGTGAGGGAAGTAAAAAAGCCTAAATGTGAATACGAACGATTTGTCGGTGGTCTGTGGTGTGCACTCCAGCTGATTGGGCCACCACTCCCTGAATCCTGTAAACAAATTCACCTGTAATTCCTCGGTCGGTATTCCGTGTTATCCACTGCAAAATTTTCAAAAAATAAATTAATTTAAAATAACACAACAAAATTGAAATTATTTTTAAAATATTAAGGATTACCGGACCTGAAGTTGCACGATATAAGACGTGTAACCTTAGCTACTACCCAAATCCCTGTAATTCAACAGTAATCGCGTAGTCCTCTGTACGTGTAGAACGGTGGTGGTGGTCCCCTCGACTGCAGCAAGTTTGGCTATATGACACCAAGTGTCAAGTGTCTTGTCATGTCTTTGAAGAGGTGAGCGGAATCCTTTCTGCTCGTCTCATTGCTCGTCCGCCCTAACCTTGGATTATTATGACTGAAAGACACCTACCTTTCAAATCATCGAGATGCGGTGCCATTTTTTCGGTCGTGTTATGTTTGTGCAGGTGTGACGCTCTTTGCCTCTCATAATATGTCCACATTAATTTAAGGTAAATTATTGTGCTTTTGGTGCAAACACTCAGGCGGTTTCGCCTATCGTACACGACCAATGCTAAGTAGAGCGCCCAGCCTCACTACTC